>NC_071100.1:6370000-6582500 GCF_024256425.1 Clarias gariepinus | reverse complement strand
CATAATGGCTCTCAGAACAAGTAAACACATTAGCAGAACTCGAACTGATTACACACTCAGCTTCTCAGTATTGCCGCTACAATAATGTGCCGACGTTATGGGCGTGGTCAGCGCTGATCACTGTACAGTAGTGCCGGTGTTCGTGTCAGTGACATGTTTAAGGCTTGAGCTCTCAGACCCGAGCGGGATGGCTCTCATGGGGCTGAGAAACCTGCAGAATCGGGCCAGCTCCCTCATGATTTCTTTATTCTGTATGAACGGAGGGACGTTTGAGATCATTACTCTCATCGCGGAGCAGACAGAGGGGTGACCTGGACTGCAGATCCTCTCGCGGGTATGAGGGCACTCACAAGGTTTATCTTTTTGAAAAACACCACCACTGCTTTGTTCATCCGGGATGCTGAGTAGTTGTTTTCGCCCCCCAACCTGATCTCCCACCGCTAACTCCACTTCCTCCACCAGTACTCCATTTTCCGGGACGCCATTCCGGAGAGACAAACTTTCCCCACCGGCCTCAGAGGTCATGGTGTCCTTCTCACTCTCTCTTTCACTATAATGTTTTGAATTTACTAATAAAAAAGGATTGTAAATAAAGTGGGGGAAAAAGAAAATGATTCTTTCCCCCCCAAAAAACGCAAAACAGCCTTCTACACTCTCGCATCACACCCAGCACATGCACAGAGAGAGAGAGAGAGAGAGAGAGAGAGAGAGAGAAGTATAGTCATTTTCTGCTTAATACCCTATAGTTTGAGAGGTTCATAATGAAAAACAGTTAAATGTTGGTAATATTAGGACAGATTTTTCATTAAAACGTCCACATATCCATGATCTTTCTGCTAGAACTTGGTAAATTGTTAAAAACTGAAAAAACAAAAATACCTAATTGTTTACCTTCCACCAGTAAGAGCAAAGTGTTTTAGGTTTAATTAGCAGTGCAATCAAATATTACAATGCACACAACACTATTGGTGACATATCAAGGTTCAAAAGAGGACAAATTGTTAGTCCTCTGTCTCGCTCCGCATCTGTAACGGTAACGTCAGCATACCACAAAGAAGGATGAACGCCATCCAACAGGAGTAACTGTGGACGCGAGAGGAAGCTGTCTGAAAGGAATGTCGGGTTCAAACCTGGATAGTATCCAAAAAACATAAAACCACAGCTGCCCAACTCACTGCAGAATTAAATGTGCACCTCAACTCTTCTGTTTCCACCAAAACTGTTCGTCGGGAGATCCACAGGGTCAATGTACATAGCCAAACCTTTGATCACTCGTACCAATGTCAAACGTTGGCTTCAATGGTGCCAGCAGGGGAAATCTTGGGCTGTGGACAATGTGAGACATATATTGTTTTCTGATGAGTCCACCTTCACTGTCTTTTCCACACCGTTACGGTGTGAAGAAGCACCAAATGTTGCATGTCCAGAGTGAAGCATGGGGGTTGATCAGAAGGGCGTGTCACTGCCAAGGACTACCGAACCATTCTGGAGGACCATGTGCACCCAATGGTTTAAACATTGTATCCTGAAAGCTGTGCCGTGTATCAGGATAAGAATGCACCAATACACACAGCAAGACAGATTGGTGATAGAGTGGTGAGATGAAAGTTGAACATCTCCCATGGTCTGCTAAATACTATTGAGCCACTTTGGGGTGTTTTGGAGGAGGAAGTGCTGGTGGAGAAAATGTTTTCCTCCACCAGCATCACGTCCTGACCTGGCCACTATTCTGCAAGAAGAATGGGTCAAAATCCCTCTGGCCACTGTGCAGGACTTGTACCTGTCATTCACCGTTGTGATCTAAAACCAGGCTTTTCAAGTTTCGTTGTCCAACCCCTGTATGTTGATATAATCCACCTACAAATAAGTCATGAATGGCTACAATGCAGTTACAAACACCTACAATCCGGCTATAAATAACCTACAAACCTCTACAAACCGCCTCCAAATAACCTACCAACCTCTACAACCTACCTCCAAATAACCTACCAACCTCTACAACCTACCTCCAAATAACCTACAAACCTCTACAACCCACCTCTAAATAACCTACCAACCTCTACAACCCACCTCTAAATAACCTACCAACCTCTACAACCCACCTCTAAATAACCTGGCAACCTCGACAACCCACCTCCAAATAACCTACCAACCTCTACAACCCACCTCCAAATAACCTACAAACCTCTACAACCCACCTCCAAATAACCTACCAACCTCTACAACCCACCTCCAAATAACCTACCAACCTCTACAACCCACCTCCAAATAACCTACAAACCTCTACAACCCACCTCCAAATAACCTACCAACCTCTACAACCCACCTCTAAATAACCCCTAAACCTCTACAACCCACCTCTAAATAACCCCTAAACCTCTACAACCCACCTCCAAATAACCTACCAAGCTCTTTAACCCACCTCCAAATAACCTACCAACCTCTACAACCCACCTCCAAATAAACTACCAACCTCTACAACCCACCTCCAAATAAACTACCAACCTCTACAACCCACCTCTAAATAACTTACAAACCTCTACAACCCACCTCCAAATAATCTACCAACCTCTACAACCCACCTCTAAATAACCCCTAAACCTCTACAACCCACCTCTAAATAACCCCTAAACCTCTACAACCCACCTCCAAATAACCTACCAACCTCTACAACCCACCTCCAAATAACCTACCAACCTCTACAACCCACCTCCAAATAACCTACCCACCTCTACAACCCACCTCCAAATAACCTACAAACCTCTACAACCCACCTCCAAATAACCTACAAACCTCTACAACCCACCTCCAAATAACCTACCAACCTCTACAACCCACCTCCAAATAAACTACCAACCTCTACAACCCACCTCCAAATAAACTACCAACCTCTACAACCCACCTCTAAATAACTTACAAACCTCTACAACCCACCTCCAAATAACCTACCAACCTCTACAACCCACCTCTAAATAACCCCTAAACCTCTACAACCCACCTCTAAATAACCCCTAAACCTCTACAACCCACCTCCAATTAACCTACCAAGCTCTTTAACCCACCTCCAAATAACCTACCAACCTCTACAACCCACCTCCAAATAAACTACCAACCTCTACAACCCACCTCTAAATAACTTACAAACCTCTACAACCCACCTCCAAATAACCTACCAACCTCTACAACCCCCCTACAATACAACTACTATCCTCTGGGTTCCATCTACAAATAACTTATGATCCGCTATTATTCACTTACCAAAAATCGAAAGGTTTTTGATAAAGTTCTTTGTGATTTTTTGCTCTCTTTTTCCACATAGATATTTCTAATCAAATTCAGAAAACTGAAAAAGGCCCTTTACACCTCCCTGTGAATGAGCTGTTACTATAGCAACAAGGCCACACCTTCTGACCAATCAGAATCTAGTCCTTATATTACGCGGTGTAACGATGGGCAGGCAGATAGAAAAGATTGCTTAAAAGTGCTGTGTCCTAATGTTATTTGACTGTGTGTGTGTGTGAAGAGGACTGGGTTATTATCGTGTGAAATAGCACCTATCATTAAACGTCTTAGGTTTGTGGATTAATAAGGTGTGTGTGTTCTTTATGAATTCAGGTCTCTTTCGTCAAATAATGTTTCCTTTGTATGTAAAAATTCACCAACCTTTGTGAAAATGTCATTAACCTGAAAACACACACACACACTTAGCTTTTTTTGTTTGTTTCCTTCTTTCTTTAATTCCAATTATATAAAATTCCCCTTAAGGATCATTTTATAAAGGTCTATTGTTTGTACATGCAAAAAAACACACATAAAAATAGAAAAATTAAAGAAATGGGGAAAAAATACCATTGATGGTACTCTTCAAAGATCATACTTAATCTTAGATCTTGGCTTTTGTCCTTGATCCTGGTCATGTTCTGGTTTTTGTCCTGATCCTAGCCTTGGTTTTGGTTTAAATTTTGGTCTTTTTCTTGTTAATGCTCTTGGATTCGGTCCCGGTCCTGATTTTGATCTTGATCCTGTTTATAGTCTTGGTTTTGATCTTAGGTTCAGGCTTGGTTGTGATCTTGATTCTGATCTCACGCACACACACCAGCAAGGCTTCCATATGAGCACATACAGTGTATATATAAATATATAATTCCTGGTCCTTGTTGTGACACTGGTGACGTTGAGTCCAGAAGTAAGTTGGTTGTAAGGTGGCTGTGCAAACTTACTGACTCTGTCACAATCAGGGTGTAAGGGCAGGTGTTAATTGCTGTGGGCAGAGAGAGCAGGCATAGAGGCAGAGGGGTTGTGTAATCAAAAAGAGTCTTTTAATGATGGTAAACATAAAAGTATAAGTAAAGACTCCAACAAACAAAAGAACAAACTCAAACAATACTTAATAACTTTGTGCTAACAGGAGCTCTCTGGCAGGACACAGGCAGACCGATGAACACCACACGTCCTGTGATGCAACAGGCAGAGGGAGGACAAACAGGACACAAACTATGTGTGGAGCTGAAACTGGACACTAGAGGGAGACACAACAGAGAGAGACTAGGGCAGACATGTAGAGACTAGAGACAGGAGAGAGACGGGACTAGGGCTAAAGACATGGCAGTCAGCTAGGCATGGGTTTTAGCTAAACATGGTTAAGATTGCTCTTAACCATGGCAGTCAGCTACACATACACAGCCCCAACATGCACTAAGCTACACTTACCTAATAGCTCTACACAACACTAGGGGATTGGGGCAGAGAAACACAGAGACAGGGGATACCCAGTGGCTAGGCTAGGCGACACGCTAAGGCTAGGCTAGGCGACACGCTAAGGCTAGGCTAGGCGACACGCTAAGGCTAGGCTAGGCGACACGCTAAGGCTAGGCTAGGCGACACGCTAAGGCTAGGCTAGGCGACACGCTAAGGCTAGGCTAGGCGACACGCTAAGGCTAGGCTAGGCGACACGCTAAGGCTAGGCTAGGCGACACGCTAAGGCTAGGCTAGGCGACACGCTAAGGCTAGGCTAGGCGACACGCTAAGGCTAGGCTAGGCGACACGCTAAGGCTAGGCTAGGCGACACGCTAAGGCTAGGCTAGGCGACACGCTAAGGCTAGGCTAGGCGACACGCTAAGGCTAGGCTAGGCGACACGCTAAGGCTAGGCTCACTGGGACACTAGGGAGGCAGGAAACACAAAGGCTAGAGATACAAAGGGGCTATGGCTAGAAGCATGCTAGTTAGGTCAACCTAGCTACACGCACTTCTAGCCAAACACACACCTAACTACTTACCTGCTCTAGCTAAACACAGAGGAAAACAAGGGAACAAGAAACACAGTACATGCATACACCTAGGACAGGACTGAATCAGCTCCACTAACACAGACCCACAAAACATACACAGAAACATTGCCAATAAGAGCGCCCAAGTCAACACAACTAAAATCAAAATTAAACAAAGAACATAAACAAACTAAAACTAAATGCCCACACAACAGACAGTGGTGTTACCAAAAATGCTCAACCCAGTTTCCCAGTCTAAACAGCTATTTATAGATGGATTAACGGGTACCTCGGCTCAGGTGTGCACTCGCATCACCTGACCGAGGTGCCTGCTGGGAAACTGAGTCAGCCAAAAGAACTACAAATAAAAAACAGCGACCTCTGGTGGTGGACCCTTACACTCTGCTTTTTATAGTCTCAAAAATATATAAATAAATAAAATTAGGTACAATACGATAGAAGAAACATCACCCACAGCTCTCAGTCTGTGTACAGAGTAAATCTTGACTGTGAAATTATCCATTGGGTTTGGAACATAAACCTCTGCAGTAGATCAAAGGACGGTGATGGAACCCAGACATACTGTAGCTTTAAAAACAAGATGTTTCGTTTCATGTGACGTCCTGGGGCGAGAGTGTCCTGAGTGGGAGACTTTCCTACTGAGACCAGCGAGAGGTCAACGGCGAGGCTGTTTTATTAAACTCAACCGAAAGACTTTGGGACTTTGAGATAAATAAGCCGAGATTTGGTGAGTGAAGAGTTTATGAGAGGTATCGGGGTCGAGGCACTGAGGACATCTCGGATGGACAGTGATAAGTGTTTGTAGCGGTGTGAGACCCGGGGCGAGGAGTGTGTAATAGTGTGATAGTCACAGAGCCCAGGAGTGGCTTGGTAATAAACAAGGAACAAATGGAGAACAGTGTTAGAGAAACAGTCTCAGTGGGTCTAAATACCTGCTGTCCTTCATAAAGCCGGGAAGAGCTAGTCTGGATTTAGTGTCATGGACATTAGACAATTTAATCATAAATCAGTGAGATGAGAGTTTTATTTTGAAGTGTTAAGTTGGTGAAACACGGTATGTTCTGGTTCACACCTCCGCTTAATTTGTTAAGTTTTTTTTTTTTCCCTCCGAAGCTGCGCGATTACTTCTCGATCGACCCTGAAGTTGTGTCAGGTTTCCAATCAGCGCTGGTTAGCGGAGCGCTCCGTGATTAGCGGTCCGAGGTGCACCGACGTGACGAAAGGGGCGAGACCACACTCGTCTGTGCGCTTGCGAGAGCCCTAGACTGAAGTGACTCTCTGATGAACGATCTCCGCTAATTAAACCCCCACGACGGGTTTTCTTCCACGGCGGCCGCTTTCCTGCTGATAAACCGCACCGTCACCATCGCTTTTTAATTACACGTCTCCGTAATCAGCCTCTGATACAGATCACGCCACTGATCCTTACTACTCTTACCTAAGAGAGAGAGAGAGAGAGAGAGAGGGAGGATCCCATAGAGAGGTACACGGAGGGCAAAACAGGGACATGCAAAGAAATACAGTAGCAAAAAAGAGACTGAGACAGACAGAGAGAAAGAGACAAAACTGAGAGAGACAAACCAGAGAGAGAGACAGGGAGAAAAAGCAAGACAGGAAGAGCAAGAAACAGAAGGAGACAGAATAAGAAGAAACTTAGGAGAGACAAACACCATTAAGAGAGAGACAGGGAGAGTTAGATAAAGACAGAGAGTATCAGGGAAAGAGCGACAAAAAGTGAGGGATATAGAGAGAAAGACAAAAGGGCATTCGGGTCAATATAAAAAGACGTAAAGAGAGACAAAACCTAGAGAGCAAGAGAGAGAGAAAGACAAAGAAAGAGAGAAACAAAAACAAACAGAGAAAGTGAAAGAGAGAGAGAGAGAGAGAAAAGTAAGACACAATGAAAGAGCGAGAAAGAGGTAGAGAAGGAGAGATAAAGAGTAACAGAGGAAGAGAGAGGGGGACACAAGGATGAAAGCAGAGAGAGAGAGAGATTCTTGACATTGTAATCATTTGTTTTGCATTAAGCAAAAATCAGTGTGAATAAACAAACAAACAAACAAATAAATAAATAAATATTGAAGAGAGAGAGAGAGAGAGAGATGTTCTAAACTGTTCAAGTCCTCTTGGGAACTTTTTATTCTCCTGTTGTTGATATCATATTTTAAAGCACCACACACACACACACACACACACACACACACACACACACACACACACACATACAGTCACTCTCTGCTTTCCAGCTTCTCCCTGTCCTCTCACTCCCGTCCTCTGTGAGACAGGGAAACTGCTTTGTGTGAACGTGTCTGCCCTCATCGGCCCCGTGTGTGTGTGTGTGTGTGTGTGTGTGTGTGTCAGAGAGTAGCATGAATATTTAATGGACTGTTAGATATTTAGAAATGTCATCTTTTTCATGCTGCATCTGTGCTGCGGCTCCAGAAACTGAGTGAGGATGAGGAGAGTGTGTGCACGTTTACTCCCATTCATCATCCGTCCGTCTGATTATTTATTCACTCATCCATTCATTTCTCCATTTATAAGCTCATTGAATTAAAAACACATCTATCTATCTATTCATTCATCCATCAGCGAGTACAGTAAGTACAGTACTAAAGTTTACTGTAGTTAGTATAGTTTTGTTTGTAGACTGTATATTAAGTTCAGTCAGTACAGTTTAATGTAGTATTTTCAGGTTATAGTTTGTAATGTATGCATAATTGAACAGTATGAATAATGTTAGTATAACATTATTATATATAGAATGTAATAGTTGCTATACTTTATTGCTAAAACCATACAGTTTATTGCGAAATAGTGATGATAAATAAATAAAATACCTCCTGCAATAAACTGTAATAAAGTATACATCTTGCAATACACTACACTACCTCTAACACTTTATTTATACGGTACACAAACTGTACATTTTATACTATCTGTAAAATATAATGCAAACTGTATGTATACTGTACTAACTAATGTAAAAATACTATTATGAACTGTACATACTGTACTGCCTGTACTCAATATAATAAACTCTACATACAAAACTATAATAAACTATAGTACATAACGTACTGACTGTGATAAACTGTACGAAATGTACTGTAGTACACGACACATACTCGACTTAGGCCTTGTTCACACGAGCGTTAAGTTTTCGGATAAACGAACGTGTTCTGAACGACCTAGACGTTTATGTTGCGTTTTGTAGTGGCGATTGATTGACTTCTACTCCGGCGTTCGTTTGTCTCTGTCTAACGTCAGCCTGCAGCCCCAACTGTAGTTTGTGTGTTTACCTGTGGGGGCAGTGTGTCAGGAACTGGATATGAAAGCCCGCTGCTACCGGGTTCACTCTCTGACTGCACAACGTCGAATTAAAGGAAGTTTTTTTGTGGTTTATAAAGAAATGCGTATGTTTTTCTAAAATCAATTTTGTTTATCTTGCTCTTTTTCCGCATTTCCCTATGTATAGCATGTAGGATCATGGGATATATCCGGTCCTCCAAAGCGTAAAATGAACATGAAAAAAAACAACTAGAAGTGATTTCCTTGGCGTTCTTTGGGTTTTGAACGCCAAGAAAAAGCATTTTTAATGGCGTATAAACGCGCAGCCGGACAAACGCACATCACCACTGAACACTCTCATTGAACACTCTCATTGACTCCTACGTGTAGAAAACACTCGCTGCTTGATCCGCACTCACTGGACGCTACAAACGCAAGAAAAACGCTCGATTTGAACGCCCGTATGAACAAGGCCTTACTCTTTCCTGTAATAAACCATTATTATATCATCTACATTATGTATCATTTATTGCGGCTAGTACAGTGTTTTACCATTTGTAACGTATGTATAGTTGAACAGTTTGTATAATGTGTTCTAGTTAGTATAGTTTATCGCAAGATGCATAGTTTATTACAGCTTGAACAGTATGTATAGTTATTATAGTATTTATAATCTATTATAGTTAGTTCAATTTATTATGGTATGTACAGTATATATACAAGTCAAGTCAAGTCACGTAGGCTTTTATTGTGACTTTGTAACCATATTACAGTTCAGTACACAATGAAACGAAATGATGTTCATCCAGGACCAAGGTGCTACATACAACATAAATTAACAGAACGAGCGATAAGAAACCCTAATTAGCTACAGTTCAGTACTGTGAGTACAGTTAATAGAGTTTATTACTGTAAGTACAGTATATACAGTAGTTCATGAGACAAACTTTTCCGTGGTGCCTGTTGCTCTCAGCACACACATGAAGGTCAAAGTTTTATTTATTTATTTATTTATTTATTTATTTATTCGGGTTTTATTCAAGCTTTCTCTCAGTCGAGTCCCCTGCTGCAGGGAGACGAGCTCATCTCCCTCACACCTGCTTTTAGGCTCGGTGTGTTCCTCCCACCGCAGACACAATGACAATATTTACAGTACGTGTCAGAATCCCATTACGTTTACAGTAATGAACAAAGACTCGCGTCTCATTAACGCGTGTACACGCTGACCTTTAATGCTCTTCAGTTTGTCAGCTCGTTATAAATACCGCCGTGCTCCGTCCTCTAATGGTGTGTGTGTGTGTGTGTGTGTGTGTGCTTGTTTTCAGGCTGCCTGTTCGAGGATGATCTATGTGAGCCTCATGAGTTTTGCATCAATGGTAAGTGCAGCTCTGCGTCTTTGAACTTCAAATGTTCTGTCGAGTTCATCAGATTCCAGCTATTCGGTTTAATATGTTATGGTTTCCATAGTAACAGCTTGTTCAAAGGGACTTACGACACGTCTAATAGTTGAAATGGGGATGTTTATGGAAGGAGTCTCCAGTGTCGGAGGTGATTTTATGTTTTCTGATATGGTCAGTATAGAGGACTGAGACTGAGACACGCGCAGGCCACGCCTCCTTCGTCTTCACCTTCTCGCAAATTGATTCTGATTCAGGAGCGGTTTTGTTGACTCTGGGTTTTTCCTTTTCATGTTTGTCGGTGAGACCCCGGCTCTCAGGCAGTTAATTGATCACTTCTGATGCCGGTTGCTCAGAGCAGCATCATGCCCCGTGATTTCCCCAGTGTTGTGCTGCAGCGTGAAAGTGATTTATGCTGGAAAAAGAAATACCAAAAAAAAAAAAAAAAGATGCACAGCAAATCGTTCGGCTTAATTAAAGGAGTGCAGTGAGGAGTAGCGGCCCGAGCGCTCTGGGAGTTTCTCCAACAGAAAAATAATATGCAGATGCACTCTCGGGGAGCCGGAGCCCTTCCTCTCTGCTCGTCCCTGCCTTTGTGCGTGCGCTTTATCAGTTGGTTAAAGGAGTGAATAAGAATGACGTGTTTTTGTCGGTCTCGGAGGTGCTCCGTTCGGGCTTCCTGCCAGTGCGAGGCTTTGTTTAGTGAACAGATAACATAAAAGGAAGAGCGCACGAGGAGACTGAGCGAGATTAGCCGCTAATTGCCAAGCGCGTCTTCCTTTCTTTCATTCTTCCTCGGGGCTGTTTATTTCTTCCTTTATTTAATTATTTTATTCATTCGTGAGATGTGGAATGAATAAATATATCCGAAAGACTTTCTCCAATGTTAAGTTTTGTTGAGCCAGTGAGCATCAGATTCCTGATCTGGACTGACAGGAGTGGAACGTCATGTGATCTCCGGCCTCACGCTGTGACTCCTGGGGTTCCAGATGTTTTTCTGATCACTATTTTTGTAAAGAGTGGCTTTTTGAGTTAACCCTTTAAATCATGGAAAAGCTCTGACGGAGTGTATCTTAGGACTTCTACATGCTCTGGTATAAGCTTTTTGGCCATTTTCATATGCTGTACCTATGTGCAATACTAACACACACACCTTCAGGGCTGTGCATGCGTGATTTTATACAATGTTCATGCTGCCTCATGTTTGGTGGAATATATAAAAATATATATATTATGTACAGTGTATATAAGTTTGGGCCAATCAGATAACTTGCATGTTTACAGGAACCAAGGAAACTGGTTAGGCTAAGAACATGCCAGTAGTTACACCAGTGAATAACAGAGCAGCAATGCAATAACAATGCAGATAAATACTTTCATCCTAAAATACTGTCCTTTTTTTGATTGCCAAAAAATATGTATTTTATATATATACAGTACGATCACATCCAACCTAGTGTTAAACTGTTCAAATAAATACAGTAAATAACCCTGTATTACCCAGAGGCTGCAAACTAAAGCCTGGGGTTTAGTCCGTGAGGAAATCTAGTTTGGAGCGTTTTGCTACTGTCTACTTTAATCAGACCTCACGGAGCTGGACGCCATTCTGATTTAACCACGCGTCCTGTGCTGCTTGGCGGAGATCAATAGAGTGCGTGGGTGGAAAATTCACCGAGATCCTCCAAGCAGCGAGGAGTTAGCCGAGAGGAGTTAGCCGAGAGAGGTTTTAAAACATGCTGTGGGTTTTGAAAAAAATATACCAGAGACATCAGCAAATCCGCTATCAGTGATGACATCGCCAACTCCGGTCTGGGCAACGCATACTGTACTGTATATTATTTTTAAATAACAAACAACCTCGCTTATCAATATTTTTGTGAACTATTTTGTAAATGTTTCTGATGTATTCAACAAAAAGTTCTATCGGAGATTTATAAAAGTTTTGCTGGTCATTTTTATCTTCATGCGTCTATAAGGATACGAGACAATCAGGCGTCCACTTTCATAACAGAGATAATGAATGTCCAATAAAAAAATGACAAATAGATAACAGTAGGTATGTGTGAATCTTCACAAACTTGCTCTCTTTTCTTCTCTGGCTGTCTGTTTTTCGAATAACAAAGAGACCCTGAAGAAGACTTGGTTCTGAGGACTTTAGAATGATGCTTGAAATTAGTCCATAAGACATCTGGGGTGTTAAGATTGGGTCCTGAAGATTTCCACAGTACATCTGAAGGTTGTATGGTCCTGAAGATGTATCCACTGTGGAGACACACTAACTTGCCCTTGTTTTACAGGGTGCCATCACTTTTGTCCTTTGACCAGCAAGC
The DNA here is from genome assembly GCF_024256425.1 of Clarias gariepinus. Taxonomy (NCBI): domain Eukaryota; kingdom Metazoa; phylum Chordata; class Actinopteri; order Siluriformes; family Clariidae; genus Clarias; species Clarias gariepinus. The sequence goes on along the minus strand of NC_071100.1, from coordinate 6,570,193 downwards.
AGATATTTGCCTAAACCTTTGGATCCTGTCTTTTAGCTACACCCCTTCTGTCCTACTGACTGTTCCAACTTCAGACTTCTAAACTTATCAATTTTCTACATGGTTGCATCATTTCAAAGACAATGTTTTTTCTTTTCGCAGAGTTTAACACCCTATCTACAGTGTCTCCACTCTTTTTGTCTCAAGCAGGACTCATGCCAAGCCATCAAATGTGTTTAATTCCCAGGAAGTGTGTGCAGGTACTGACAGCTGGCTGTGGAAACAATCAGCAGCAGTCCAAACAATTCAGGATTCATTGGGTCTGTGAGATCACTATTGATTTTCTTTAAGTGTGTGTGCCTTTGTGTGTGACTGGGAGTGTTTTTCTAAAGTAGGACCAGGGACTTTCATCCTCAAGTTGCACACTGCGGTCTGGTTATATCTGAATTTACCACATGGTGGAACTGCTACAGTAGATACCTGATTTTAGCAAATGAGGTAACCGCTAGATAATTAAATTTACCACAGGGGATTACTGCTAGATAGCTAAAGTTATCACAGGAGGTATCTGCTAGATAGCTAAATGTACCACAGCAAGTGACTGCTAGATAGATTAATTTACCACATAAGGCAACTGTGGTAATATTAATTAATACATTTAGGCATTTGGCAAACGCTCTTATCCAGAGCGACTTACATTTTTATCTCATTACACATCTGAGCAGTTGAGGGTTAAGGACCTTGCTCAAGGGCCCAACAGTGGCAACTTGGCGGTTGTGGGGTTTGAACCTGGGATCTTCTGAACCTTAGTCCAATGCCTTAACCACTGAGCTACTCCTCTATTAACTGCAAATAGATTATTTAACTAATAAGTAAATAGATAGATAGATTTATTTACCTCAGCAGGTTAATGCTACATAACTGAAGTTACCACAGGAGGAACTATTAGAAGGTTGAATTTACCCCATGAGGTAACTACTAGATAGATTCATTTACCATAGGGGATTACTGCTAGATATCAAAATTTATCACATGAGGCGACTGCAAAACAACTGAGTTTACCACAAGATGAACTGAAGGTTGAATTTGCCACAGGAGGAAACTGCTAGATAACTGACTTTACCACAGGTGTAACTGATAGATAGCTGAGTTTACCACAAAATATTACTGCTAGATAGATCTAATTACCTGTAGAAAGATTAATTTCCACATGAGGTAACTGTGGTAAGATCACCCAGATAGCACAGGTAGTTCGCGGAGACTTCTGCTAAAGAGCGTATCATCTGGTAAACATCGCTTGTTCGTTTTTTATATATATATATATAAAATCTGGAAATACGTAGAGTGGAGAAACACCAAAGGAGAATAAACCAGAAGATGGCGGTAGTGCAACACTTACGGATGCAAGCCGCCGTTAAATTTCGAAGAAGAAGACGAGTTTGTTGAGAAGACAAACGTTTGACGGGCGTGTGGAAAAGGTAAGCAGGAATTAATTCCCATCTTTCTAAATAGAAACCAAATACTGAACATAAATGTCACCTGCTGTTTAGCGATGTTTAGTCACGTTATTTTGGTTTAAACTATTTCTTGTATTTTTAATCACACTTAAAATACCGAGGGTTATACGCGCGTGCTTAATCTGCGGTTCGGTTCTGGTTTCGGTCTGTTCTCATGAGTTGTGAAGCGAGAGGAAGAAAGTATAAATATTGTTCATTTGATAAATTAAGTATCATGAATTTTAATTGAATCTATCTCTGTATTTTTCCACAGGAGTTTGTGAGTGAAAGTGTCCTGTCTGCATCTGACTTCAGGAGTTTCCTGACCAACTGTCTCTAACGGTCATATTTAAAAGTCATAACGTACAGTTATAAAGTACAAAACGTTTCTGTTGGTGTTCAATTGTTTTTCTATGATTAATACTTATTTGTGGTGTTCTATGTTTTGTACATCTTTTCAAATAGAGACTTCATTTGTAAGTTGCTGCTGGTGTAAAACATTAAATAAAAAATAAAAATCTTCGTTTTATCCCGTTTGTCTTGTGCTTCCTTTCTTCACAGAATTTTGTTGACCATGGTTAATTATAAATAACATTTAATTAAAATAATGGAAGGGGGATGTTTTAATAAAACGACGTCTACCCGACATGAATCAGACCTTTGGCAGATGTATGAACATCTGATTAACATCATCTAAAGAGCGGATCAGGGTCGTTTTTTAAAATTAATTTATGTCTTAAATACGTAGGCTAAGTGTCGTTCACGGACGTCTCGGCGACGTTTGTGTGCTATTTGGGTAATCATTAATTGTAGATAGATTAATTAACTGATAGATAGATAGATAGATAGATAGATACTGTAGATAGATGAATGGATAGATGGACAGATAGATAGATAGATAGATAGATTAATTTACCACATGAGGCGACTGGTAAGATTAATCATTAACTGTAGATAGATTAATTAACTGATAGATAGATAGATACTGTAGATAGATAGATAGATAGATAGATAGATTTACCACAATAAGCGACTGCTAGATAACTGAGGGTACCATAAGAGGAACTGTTAGAAGGTTGAATTTTCCACATGAATTAACTGCTAGATAAATTCATCACATGAGGTAAGTTAGTTGAATTTACAACCAGAGAAAACTGCTACATAACAGACTTTAACACAAGTGTAACTCCTCAATAGCTGAGTTTACCACACTACGTTACTGCTAGATAGATATATTTAACTGTAGAATGATTCATTTACCACATGAGGCGACTGCTAGATAAATAAATTTAAAACAGGTTAATGCTACATAACTGAGGTTACCACAGGAGGAAGTGTTAGAAGGTTGGATTTGCCACAGAAGGTAACTGTAGATAGATTAATTTACCACATGAGGTAACTATTAGATAACGTAAGTAATCCCAGGAGGTAACTGTTAGTTGAATTAGTGAGACATTTCACAAGCTCATCAAGTGACTATTCCATCAGTAGGTGATAGTTCTTGTCTCATTTTATCATACACAGAATATATCAAAAACAAAAAAAATCAAACCCTGAAAATTATATTTAGAAGTTTGTTTTTTAAACTTTATTCCTGTTTTGTTGCAACACAATCTCGCTTCTCATGTTACGTGTGCTGATTGACGTAGCCTTGATATTTTGTGTCGTCTCAAAAGAAGCTGCGCATTTTTTCGCTGTGATTGCTGTTATTGCCGAATTTTTGCAGTGAAGGATGTTGTGTAAGAAATATTCAGAATATTTTTTCAGAGATCTTTTTTAAAACAGATTCCCTTTCCCCATGCTGTCAGGTTTGATTACCAGCTGTGTTGTGCAGGAATCTCGAAGGGCAGAACAAAGGCTAATCACTCTTCTTTCTAAACATTTCAGCTTTCATTTACTTGTTCTGGTTCAGCGGCTGGATGTCTAATTTTCTGCTCTGCCCTTGTATCTCTGTGGAATGAAGAAATGCGGCGTTGAGGCAACACTTTTCACACAAACAGGCTGGTGTGAAAGATTTCTGGAGTATACAGTATATATATATATATCGAATACACTCAGAATCTATTGGTGCTGACGATTCCAACTTTAAAAATTAGAGTATTGTAGGTATGGTTTGGCCTGTTGTTAAATGATAAGTTTATATCAATATAAGTCAAAAACTACCATGTAACCGTAGACCTTTAATAATAATAATAATAATAATAATAATATATAGAACTTTCATTATATGAGGATGAACTTGCTTAGATGCAATGCTTTCAAAAATCCTTCAACATTGATTTACATAAGACTCATTCACCGCTGCAGTAAAAGCCCGGTGTAAATCTCCCAAGCAGATGACTGACAGTCTAAAAGACAGCAGGATCTTGTATCACTTCATCGCTGGATGAAAAGTTCTACCTTTTCAATGTCTTTCTTTTCATTAAAAGCTCTCGGGCTTTATGGAATGTCTGTGCACTTATTGACCTTAGCCTTTTACACAAATCTCTCATCTCATTATGAAGCATTTCCCATGACTGCAGAGCAGAAATGATATAGTAACACCCGAACACAGAGGTGGAGGTAGTAAAGTACACCATGTTCTGTCATCACAGCCATAGTGTTAAAGCGTTCGAACAAAAGTTTCCCATTTTTATAAATCGATTTAGGGTTTGATGCACAAGCTCATTTTTGTGGAAACTGTAAGATTTGCTAAATCTTTTAACATTGTGTTATTTAAAAGGGTTATAAAAAAAGTTGAAACACCATGAGTGGCCAACAGATATTTATATTTACACTGTTATAGTAACTTCTGTTTAGAGTCTAACTAAACAGAATAAATAACTTCTGCTGAGTCTAGACCTGAGCGACTGATCAATCTCAGATCGTAACACTGCCTCCAGAGGCTTGTACAGTGGACACTATGCATGATGGGTGCATCGCTTTATGTGCTTCCCTTCTTATCAAGACAAGCCTATTGCTCTGGAAAAGGCTCAATAGGTCCATTATTTTCCGAAGTCTATTCTTTATGCTGTTCAGCAAATGTAGCAGGCGTCATTGACTTAAAATCCAAAACAAATCCAGAGATCAGATGAAGTTCACACAATCTATGCAAGTCCAAGGAAATACACAGTAACACAAGTAACCCATATGGGGCTGGGGTAGCTCAGTGGTTAAGGCATTGGCCTACGGATCAGAAAATCCCAGGTTTAAACCCCACAAGCACCAAGTTGCCACTGTTGGGCCCTTGAGCAAGGCCCTTAACCCTCAACTGCTCGGATGTGTAATGAGATAAAAATGTAAGTTGCTCTAGATAAGAGCGTCTGCCAAATGCCTAAATGTAAATATGACTGGCTGAGGAACGACTAAAGAGCTCCAGTTGATAAGGTGCCATTATCACACAGGCTAATGGACAAGACCAGACATTTAGTATAACACAAAACAAGACATTACTTCTAGCAAGATCCCATGCATACAAAAACTATAAAAGCAAAGGTTTAAATTTTCTCTCAGAAACTTGGCTGCAGTACCGAACACATTGTACTTTATTAACTGAAAGCTTTTAGAGTGGTTTAAGAAATATTGTATACAGCAGTGCATAAGATATTAAAAAAGTGTTCTCGGTGTTACACTCAGACTTTTAGACCTGTCAGTGTTTTAGCTGCTTACATTGCTCTTTTTCTTCTTTTTTAACTTTTTGTTTTTTTAATGAAGCACAGTCCTGATTTAAATAGCCAAAGTGTCCATGGTGTGGGAAAAAAATATATATATATAATAAAGAAAATCCCTGTGGCCCTCCAGCAGCAGAACTAATTTAATGGCTCAGTGTGCATACAGAATTCTTTAACAAGCTTATTCAAGTACGTCTGAGAATGACAAGGGTTTATCTCAGGTTATTTGTGCAATCAAGTCTGCTCTGATTCACACACCTTCATTGCCCCATGGCACAATTTCTCTCCACAATTCGATCACCTGGCGATCCACGCCCACTAGTCATCAGCAAGTAAACCGCAATATCATCAGCTCCCAGGTCCTATTAGTCCCACGAGACTACAATCATATCACATGACTCGGTCACATGCTACTACCCTGCTGTTGATTACACTCACCCTTACCCTTGACTATTTAGTGAACCACTCTCCCAAACATACTGTACATAAGCTCACAGATGATCATGATTGAATAACATTGTTTTGATTGACATATGGTAAGGGTATGTCCCTCCCACTCGGGAAAACATGTCCTGTCTCTTGCTTTTGAAATGGATATGGCTGACAGTTAATTGACAAAAATAATTGTACGTGTATTGTAACATAGTTTTACCATGAAGTGACATCTTAACCGTTTGGAAGGGGTCTGTTAAAAAAATAAACACTGAGTGTTGTCACTCATTATTGCCACAAGGAAACAAAACAAACAAGTAAGACTTAATCTTTCATGAAGTAACTAAGAAATAGACCACAATTAGCTATAATCTATGAATCCTGTATTTTATTTTGAAACCCTTGAACTAAAGCTGAAAGTCAACATTTCAATCATCTTGATTGCTTTATTTCAATCCATATCCATAGTAGTGGTGTACAAAAGTAAGGAAAGTGTACCACCATTTGTTGACACACCCATACAGACCTTGATAAAAGGAACAAGATTGAGAAACTCAAGGCAAACCAACATGGACGCAAGGAGAACATCCTGGACAGTTTAGACACGCACCACCAGAGGGCAGCCTTTCTAAAATTTGAATGACTTGTGGCTAGTGTTGTTTTGATTGACATATAGGAGAGAGTATGTCCCTCCCAGTTGGAAAGCATGGCTAGTGTCTTGTTTCTTATCTACAGTTGATAGTTTTTGGGAGTTGAACTCACACTATTCCAATGGACAGCTTTTTTTATTTTCTTATTTTAATTAGCTTTAAAACACTTTTTGTTTGCTCCTATATTCCCAATAGATAGTAGTGTAGTGGTTTGCACTGCCATGTTGCACCTTCAGGGTCTGGGTTTGATTCCCGGCCAGACTCGATTCCTGTCTCTGTGTGCATGGAGTTTGCATGTTCTCCCCATGCTTGGTGGGTTTCCTCCCGGTACTCTGGTTTTCTCCCACAGTCCGAAGATATGCAGGTTAGGCTTATTGGTGTTAACAAAATGCCCATAGTGTGTGTGTGTGTGCCCTGTGATGGATTGCCACCCTGTCCAGGGTGTACCCTGCCTCGTGCCCTAAGTCTCCTGGGATAGGCTCCAGGTCCCCGTGACCCTGAATACAGGATAAAGCGGTATAGAAGATGAGTGAGTGAGTAAGCACTCATGAGATCCTCAGGGTGGAACACTAGACTGAAGTGTCCTCATCATGCCGGTCGGTAATAGAGGTTAGAGATGTGGAGAACACTTTGTAAACTTTGACTCGCTCTCAATGAGTCTCTGAGTGAGGTTGGGTCTCGTTGATGAGGGGGGTAAAGACGCCGCTGAGAGCTCTGAAGACACGCTCTGTCTGGTTTTTGAGTGTCAGAGATAAACATAGAAACTGTTGGTCAATGAATGGAATTTTTATTGCGTGCCACGCTGGAGCGGAGATCGTTATCATTCTGAGAGACGCTCAGTCTGTACAATCATCTGGAAAACCAATTACAGAAACGTCGGACTTGTCTGGGATGAAAACAAGCAGTGTAGAGCGGCTAAGACAGCTGAAACATTTCTGTAATTGTTCTTTGTGTGTGTGTGTGATTATAACTCCGTCTTGCTCAGTGATCACTAATCACCGCGATAGCAATCTAGTGTTTGACGTTATATGTGATATTAAAGCCATATTATAGAAATAATATACAATAACAATAATAATAAAAAAAGCAATAAACGAAGAAGAGGATTCGCAACGAATTAGACACTTTATCATGTTATAAAACGATATAAATTAAATGCTAAGGTGATGAGAGACATGCTCAGGTGATTTACATGGATATGTCCATATTTATTGTTATGATCAGAGGTAAGTTTAGGTGTTTCTAGCTTTTCTCACTGTTTTATTCGTATCCAACTATTCAAGTGCAACTAATGACAAGTAAATATTCAAACAAACTGAGAATTTGTGGCCTGATGGACTAAGCTAGGCTGAGGTAAGCTAATGAAAATTATGTGAATATGAAACAGGAAGTGGAATAAAAGCTAATGAGTTGGACCATACCAGTTTCCTATGTAAGTATTGATGCTTTTTCCTGGATGTTAAAATGATGTTAAAGTTCAGATGTCTTCTTTTTCTTCTTCTTTTTTTTTTTTTTTTTACTTTTTCTTCTTCCACAATGCTTCTCCATCACTTTATCCAGACTCAGACAGAAATAATATTACAGCACAAATCGCACTGGATATTTTTCCCGAAGCCAGATCGCATTAACAGAGCTGCTTAGATCTGCGGAGACGAAAGGACGAGAGGGCCGTAACCAAGACGGATTATTTGTATCAGTGTCAGCAGCCTGAGGGATCACCACCAGCGTAATTCTATTTTATCACCAGGAGCTCCTGTGCAGGTCTGGTTGCAATAATATAAAATAAAAAAAAACTCGTACAGAAATCGTGCTTTAGAGCCATGTCACAAAAGACTTAATTTATCTCCTCAAAATAAATAGCAAATAGATAATAAGAGGTTTAACACTAAACTTTGCAATTAGTCATAATTCATCATCGGGAAGCACTACTGTGGGTGCTATAGCAATAATATGACATAGCGAAGAAAAATGTGCTCTACCAAAGAGTTGAGCTCAACATTACAGGATGGAGGTAATCAAACATCCAGTCCCGGCAACATCCTAAACACCTTCACCCTGTAATGGTGTTTGATCACCTTCACCCTGTAATGGTGTTTGATCACCTTTACCCTGTAATGTTCAGCTTAACTGTTTGGTAGAACACATTTTTCATCACAATATCATATTGAAAAATGTTTTGAACCTTAGCTAAATTATTCCATCTTTTCCATTTGGTTGAGGTATGCCATGATAAAAACACAAAATATTGGCCTATTTATACAGTGTGTGCCTTGCTTTAAAGCATACTGCAAAACAACAACAACAACAACAACAACAACAACAAAACCTATAGTGGATCCCATGCCTAAAAAAACCCAAACATTTTAACTGTTTTACCACCACACCCAAGTCTAGTATTTTTTTGTTAAACCCTTTGAACTTGATATAAAAATTTACACTTTAACCACATCTTAGTTACCTTATATTTAAAATCCTTTTATTGTGGTATCTGAAAAATCCAATAACTGGGTTACAGTGCCCCTGGAGATAAGGGCCAACAACAATACATTTGTACACCCATACACACCCCAGGGGCAAGTTAGCGTCACCAATTTTCGGGAAAAGAAACAAAATTAGAAACTGAAGGGAAACCAACACCAACATCACCAGTTCACCATGCCACCAGAGGGCACACTTTTATAAATTAAAAATTTTAAAGACCCTTCATTATATATATATATATAAAGCACAGGCTGACAGATATTCAATGTGAAGCCGTGCAGATTGGCTAGACTTGTTTCTTATGTCATGAGCTCAGGTCGTGGCTGAAGGACAGTGAAGCTGTGACATGACCACAGTACCCTAATAAAGTAATACGGACATAAGTGTAATGCTTGATTATATACAATAAGGCATTAAGTTGAATGTTATCGTATAAGACAAAAACAAACAAATAACTAAACACAGGTAAGGTGTTAGGTCAGGGGCGGAGACTAAACCAGGAAGTGTTATGACGTTTATCGTGGTGTTCATGATTATTGATCGTATTGAAATCTTTGCCGTGATAAGTTTCATTTATAAAATCCACGGTCAGCTACACTCCCAAACATTTAGCATTTTTCTCAACTATTTTCAGTCTTTCTTTCTTTCTTTCTTTCTTTCTTTCGTTCTTTCTTTCTTTCTTTCTTTTCATTAGTTCAGCTCACCGCTTTGCTTGTTTTTTATGATTGATGATCATTGTCATTGTGAAGCTGGAAAATGATTCTAATGCTAATGCTTGTTAGGTTTTTGGGAAGCTGTCTGAGAAGGGTGCGTTGTCTCCTAATGTAGCAAACTGCTGTTTTAGCATTTGTGAATATTTATCTAATATGTCTTTGATTGTAATTAAAATTGTGAACACAATGCCTGTTTTTTAGTCATAACCTCACGTTACTAAGTTCAATTAAAATTAATTCAATTTTATTTGTATAGCTCTTTTAACACTTGACATTGTCACAAAGCAGCTTTACACAATCAAAGGAATTATTTAAGTCTGTATAAAATGTGAATGTGTATGAATCAGAATGATAAGACTGTCTCTGATGAACAAGCCGAGGATGACGGTGACAGTGGCAAGGAAAAACTCCCTGAGATGGTAATAGGAAAAAACCTTGAGAGGAACCAGACTCTACAGTGAACCCATCCTCATCTGGGTGAAAACGAATAGCGGGGATTGATCTGCATAAAATTATGTGAGACTGAAAGTTCAGTATAACAGGTGGTGTGTTAAATTAAATTAAGTCCAGTTTGTTCCTGGAGGCTCAGGTAGACTGTAGGAAATTCCAGTTCAGAACTATTGAGCGACTGAAGTCACAGGTCCTCAGAGAACAGCTGTCTGCGTCAGTCGAGGACAGGACCATCTTTGTGGAAAAGTGGAACCATCCCCAGTCACCTCACGCATCCCAGGCAGACCACACGGGGGATCCATGCGACTCCAGGCAGGACTCCAGGACGAGTTAGACAGGTCCAGAGGGCAGAGGAGGTCTGGATCACTGGCAGCTCAGGAGCGACATGTATAGCTTGACAGAGAGATAGGAAGAGGAACAGAAGAGGGAAAGCAAAAGAGATGGAGAGATGGCAGTTAGGTATGGTCACAGTCACACAATGTATAATGTGAATGTATATTAACTGTAGAGTGCAAGCAGAGACTCCGGCAGAACTAACTATGACAGCATAACTAAAAGGGAGGAGCCAGAAGGAAACACAGACATGAGGGGGAACTGAGATGTAAAGCAAACAATCACCTCACCGTCAGCAAACCTGAGTGATCAATGAGAGTGAGGAAGACAGCATCCAAACATACCAGTTCACCATAATACTCTACGTCCATGAGTCCCCCAGATCTGCTCCTTTACCTAAGGCTAATCTATTTATAAAAATGCTTGGCTAAATAAATAGGTTTTTAGCCTGGACTTAAACACTGATACTGTGTCTGAGTCCCGAACACTATTTGGAAGACTATTCCATAACTTTGGGGCTTTGTAAGAAAAAGCTCTGCCCCCAGCTGTAGTTTTTATAATACGCGGTACTGACAAGCAGCCTGCATCCTTTGATCAAAGTAGGCGTGGCGGTTCGTTAGACACTAGCAGTTCACTCAGATACTGCGGCGAGAGACCATTTAATGCTTTATACGTCAAGAGTAGTATTAAGTACTAAGTGTCCACTAGTGTCCCCATGACAGAGTTGTACAGGGTTATGGTGTGGTAGTACGGGTAATATGTGCTAAGAAAGTGTGTGTGTAACACAGCATGAAGTAAGAAAATTATAAAAAATGAGTGAACAGGTTTTGACAAAAGGAAAGTAATTATACATAAATTATTATTAATTGTATATATGTGTTAGGTTTGTGTGTTCATATATTCTTGCCACTGATCAACCGAGAACTCAGGCGCTATCGCATTTTGTACTGTTTGGAAATAATTTTTACCATATGCAATTCACAAAAAAATACATTTAGTATTATTTTAATTTATTTAATTAGTTACAGTTGAAAAAGATGATTTAAGATGAATAAAGTATAGTTATATGTTAGGTGCTGCTTGTTATAACATACTTATTACACTGTTGTTACATTGTTATTACATAGTTACTATATGTTTATAACACTCATTATCCTAATTTCCCTAGTTAGACCAGAAGGTTATCGGTTCACATCCCCAGGGTAGAGTCTTGACTTATCAACACTTCAGCTTTATAGCTTTAACATCTCTGACAAAAATGTTTAGTAACAAGTTGCAGAGCTTTTTATTCAACTTTTAGATTTTGTTTTGTTTGTTTGACACATTGTGTACTCAGTTTAAAATTTTAAGTTGACTCAACGTGTATTTCAGATATTTAAGTCAGCTCAAGTAGTTATTGGTTGTGGGTTCAAGTGATAATATTTCTCTAGGGTCTAACTTTTCATCTACTCAAAAAGGTATATTGTCTACCATTTTAGCCCATTGATGCAGTTTTTGTTAAATGATTGTTTTTTCTATAAAACACACAAACATTAATTCACAAAATCCATTTTATTCTTCCAAAACTAGTCAAAGTTAAAACAGTGATCTGCATAAAACAATAAAATACGTGTTCTATTTTGCTTAAACCTGGACCCCCCCCCCCCCCTCCCACCTCCCCCCAATGAGTCAGACACAAAAAGAAAGAGTCTATGACGACAAGAGTTGGTTTCTCAGCATGTCAATCTGAATGGACCGCGTCTCTCCAAGTCCAAAATGATGGTTAGAAATGGTTTGGATGAGTTCATAGGTGTATGTCCAATCCTGGTGGAATTCAATGTTCAGAGCACAGACCCGACCAAACATCACTCCTCACACAGACGTTGTCTTTTTTTTTTCTTGGCTTTAACATTCCCTAAAAATCCTTTTAACAGTCACACCGGCCTGCTGTTTCGAACAAGGTATATATTCACTTCACTGATCACATGATACGAAGAAGCGAAGCGATTGGCTCGTCTCAAGTTTTACTTTAAAACCTGACGCCTAAGTTTTTAAATTAGACCTTTTGTTATGGACAGAGATTAATAATCTACCAAAAGTTTGCATTTTGCTGAGAAACTGCTCATGTAACGGTTGAGTAGTAGTTACATCATTACCACACAGGAGGACTGAAGAGACCTCTGACCTCTGTCTGACCTTCTCATGGTTATGCTCAGATTAAATTGTCTCCTAGTCTCTCCTGGTGACTCGTGTCTGGAGGTCGAATAAATACCAGTAAACATATCGATCCCTAAGTGACGTCTTAGTCTGACATGATGGACTCTTTCAGCACGGCGGCTCGACGACACAACTGATGGCGTTAGATTGTGATTGTCGGTCAGATTAAACAGATTTGCAAAAACAAGGGTTGCGATGGTGGTTATGAGATCGAGATTTTATAAGGAATAGAAGCCTGCATTACTAAGGTTGATGAGTTTCCTGTAATGGTACATCTTGAGGAGTTTTATTCCTTTAACGTCTTGGCAACTTGTTTGTCAATGTTTAAAAATGTGCATTAATTGAAGAAGAACACACATGGACACATCTGAGATCAGATCCTTTCCTGCATTAGACTGAACAGATCTATGTGTTATTCTATTCTTTACTATTTCTTTATGAACTAATAGACTTTATTCTGGATTCGCAGGCAGCGACTCAGCTTGTGATCGGATTCCAGTGTGTTTATCTATTTAATAAACCAACGAAAACATCATTAGATCAGATGTTGACTTTAATTGGACGCCTCTGCTTCCTGCTTTGTTGACTGTTCATCATTACGCCTCTCTTTTCTCATCGCATGAACAAACACTAATGCGAGAGTTTAATAGACTTTTACTGCAGAGACAGTGTTTACTTAGATCACTCAGCTCCCTCTGCTGTTCACACTGCGCTATTACACCCACACACTCAGTCACAGCCGTGTCTCTCCACCTGTCTGTCTCTTTGTGTGTCCAACTGTCTCTCTCTTCACCTCTCCACCTGTCTTTCTCTTCACCTGTCTGTCTGTTTACCCCTCCACCTGTCTGTCTCTTCATCTGTCAACATGTCTGTCTATTTATCTCTCCACCTGTCTGTCTCTTCACCTCTCCACCTGTCTTTCTCTTCACCTGTCTGTCTGTTCAGCCCTTTACTTGTCTTTTTCTTTATCTCTATACCTGTCTGTCTGTTTACCCCTCCACCTGTCTGTCCCTTCATCTGTCAACATGTCTGTCTATTTATCTCTCCACCTGTCTGTCTCTCTATCTGTCCAACTGTCTCCCTCTTTATGTCTCCACCTGTCTGTCTCTCTATCTGTCCAACTGTCTCCCTCTTTATGTCTCCACCTGTCTGTCTCTTCACCTCTCCACTTGTCTTTATCTTCACCTGTCTGTCTGCTCAGCCCTCTACTTGTCTCTCTCTTTATCTCTTTACCTGTCTGTCTCTTTACCTCTGCACTTGTCTTTCTCTTCGCCTGTCTGTCTGTTTAGCCCTCTTCTTTCTCTTTATCTCTCTACCTGTCTGTCTGCTTACCCCTCCACCTGTCTATTTATCTCTCCACCTGTCTGTCTCTCTATCTGTCCAACTGTCTCCCTCTTTATGTCTCTACCTGTCTGTCTCTCCACCTCTCCACTTGAATTTATCTTCACCTGTCTGTCCGCTCAGCCCTCTACTTGTCTTTCTCTTTACCCCTCCACCTGTCTGCCTCTCTATCTGTCCACATGTCTGTCTATTTATCCCTCTACCTGTCTGTCTCTTCACCTATTTACCTGTCTGTCTCTTCAGCCCTCTTTTTGTCTTTCTCTCTCCACCTGTCTGTCTTTTTATCTCTCTACCTGTCTGTCTCTTCACCTCTCCACTTGTCTATCTTCACTTGTCTGTCTCTATGCTCAGATAACATGTATAACTTTTAGAAGGTTCATTAAATCTTCACACAGTTGACGTGATGTTATGTAAGAGAATCATTAGTGTGTGAGTGACATATTTAGAAAAATATCAGCTGTGTGTGTGTGAGTGAGTGAGTGTGTGTGTGTGGGAGTATAGTGTTGGACAGGCTTTTGACAGATTTTTTTGCCAAAATGTCTTGCTCTTACACTGCTGGCGCTGTGTGTGTGTGTGTGTGTGTGTGTGTGTGTGTGTGTGTGTGTGTGTGTGTGTGTGTGCGAGTGTGTGCGCGTGTGTATTTAAGTAAGAGGAGGAGAGAAGCACAGCCGTGTCTATATTTCTAAATTTAAACTGTAATTAGTGCGGGATCAGTCCCGCAGACTTCCTGCTCAAAAACAAGCCAGGTGAGCAAGGTCGCCATGGAGACCGTAATGGTGATGACGTCATCCTGAAGGTGTTTGGATAGATAGTAAATAGACAGATCTGGGGTAAAGATTGTGGAGCCTAAATGTTACTAATGTACCTGTCATCTGCTTTTTAAAATCCATGCTCACGAAAGTGTTGCTCCGTCTCTCACCTGTCCGTCTCGTCTCCGTCTCGTCTCGTCTCCGTCTCGTCTCGTCTCGCACTCTGTCCCTGTCAGACATGGGCAGGAGACAGACGCCGTTGGCAGACGACAGGCGCTCGGAGACTGACAGTATCTGATCTCTGACGGTTACGCGGCCATTTGTATTCCTGCCGAGGACGGCTCCATTACCCAGAATCCTCCTGTTCTCAGACAGATAGCTGCTGAATTATGAAGTCTATCTTTGTGTTGCTAGGCAACAGCCTATAAAGTGACACCGCGTCTGTGGTGATGGGAAGATAAGAAAGAGGACAGATAATGCGTGTGAGTGTGTGTGTGTGTGTGTGTGTGTGTGTGTGTGTGTTTGTGTGTGTGTGTGGTCACGCTGATGACCTGAGCTCTTATCTAAAGCCTGTCAAAAAAAAAAGGAATACAGAATAGAGGGAGAGAGAGAGACGGAGACGGAGAGACATACAGAGGGAGTTATATGAAGTTAGAAACATTAAGGTGTGACAGTTAAGCGACCGACAGGTGAAGCAACTCAGATGAGGAAAGAGAACGACAGATAAAGTGACACATGTCTGTATCTCTGTCTCTTCATCTGTCTGTATCTCTAAACAGCTGAGAAGACAAGAATGTGAACAGACAGACAGACAGACAGACAGACAGACAGACAGACAGACAGGTATAGATCCTGATGTAGAGAACGACAGAGACACAGACATCAAACGTCCCAGCCTGTCAGGTTTCCACTCCAAACTATAAAATCTTATAGACATTAAACACACTGATCTTATGTGTGTGTGTGTGTGTGTGTGTGTGTGTTGCAGATGGAGTCTTTGGTCAGTGTCAGCGATTTCCTGTCTCAGATCTTTACACTTATGAAACATCTCCAGCAGCACTGCAGCGCCTGAGGAACCTGCTCCATCACCTCGTCCAGCAAGGTATGTCTTCTCCTTCTCCTGTCTCTGTCTCTGTCTCTAATCAGTGTCTCTGGCCTGACCACACAGAATCATCACACACTCCCATAACCCCACACCTCTGTCATGTTTGTCCTCTTTGTAAATTGCCCCAGGTTTCCATGGCAACACAGCACCATGTATTTATTTAATGCTGTTTTTTCGTCTCCGCCTCCTCCTGTGATTGGCCTGTTATCCTGAACATGTGCACCTCTCTTTTTGTTTCCCCTGAGGTTCCCCTTTGGTCTTATATACTTGTTCAGTTTCATACCTGTCTCTCTGTACGTCTCAAACTCAGTCCCATCTTGCTGTCTATGTCATGAAGGTATTCTGTCTCTCTTGGCTCCATCTGTCTGTCTTTCTGTGTCTCAATCTCAGTTCTGTCCAATTATCTGTTTCAGTATTTGTCTTTTTCTTCTGTTTGTCAAGCTGTCTGTCTGTACATCTGTCTGTCTCTTTCAATCCCAGTCATGTCTACCTTTCTGCTTAAGGACCTGTCCCTCTGTCTGTGCGACTCAATCCTGGTCATGGCTACCTTTCTATTTCAGTATCTGTCTGTCTCTCTGTCTGTCTGTCTCTCTGTCTGTGTGAGTCAATCCCGTTCCCATATAGCTGTTTGTTTTGGCACCTGTCTCTCTGTCCATCTCAATTTTGTTCCTATCTGTTTGTTTCCGTCTCTCTTCATTTCTGTTTATGTGTCTCAATCGAAGTGCTAGCTATTTGACTGATTGTTTACCTGCCTGTCTGTCTGTCTGTCTGTCTGTTTTCTCTTTTTCTTTCTTTCTTTCTTTTTAGTTTTTAGTTTTTTTGTTATTTCCATGTATGTTTTCATATGAACCTATTCAAAGTTCTAATAAGATTATTTCTACGGGAAGAATGCCAGTCTCTCTCTCTCTCTCTCTCTCTCTCTCTCACACACACACACACACACACACACACTGTTTTGTATGTGGTGTCCAGTTTTGTCAGGAGAAATCAACGTGGCGTTTCTTCCCGCATGAGGCTGTGTAGCAATCGGTTCCAAGGCTGACACACTTGCTCATCTTTTTCTTGGTCTGTCGCGTCGCTCTGTCATGTGGGCAGATGAAAGAGGGATGATGATAGGTTGAGTGCACTCCTCCATGGCCCAGGGAGATAGAGAGGCTTTTTAATGCCACGCTGTGTTAGAAGGGGAAAGTCTCTTCGTTCAGCTGTACTGAACAGATAGAGAAAGACAGAAACACCAGCACTACACACACACACAAACACACACACACACACACACACAAACACAACTATTTCGATGTTGCTGTTATATAAGAAAAGAAAAATCCAAATAAAATCAGGTCAATGTAAAAATCTGATATTGTTCAATTCCTTCTGATAGTCATGTTCAAGGGGTGCCATTACTTTATGCAGCCAGACATTTGTAACACTACTAACATGCACACACACTGTAATGCTACGTAACATTACACTGTTAGTACTGACGTAGTGTAACATTACTTATATAGTGTGTCATGCCTGACAGAGTGTAAGGGTACTGACACAATGCAGTATAACATGATTGATGATGTAATATCACTAACACCTTCTAACAACACTGACACGGTTTAACACCACTTACATACTACAGTGTAATACCCCCGGCACTACTGCAACATGGCTGACACAGTATAACAGTATTCACACAGTTTTACACCACTGACACAGTGTAACACCACTGACATAGTATAACATTACTGACACTAACACCAATGACACTATAACATTACTGGCATCATGTAACGTTACTGACACTTACACCAATGACACTACAAAATTACTGACACTGTGTAATGTTACTGACACTGACACCAATTAAACTACAACATTACTGACACTGTGTGACGTTACTGACACTAACACAAATGACACTACAGCATAACTGACACTGTGTAACGTAACTGACACTGTCACTAACACCAATGACACTACAACATTACTGACAGCATGAAACTTTACTTACACTGTGTAACGTTACTGACACCGACACTAACACCAATGACACTATAACATTACTGGCAGCATGTAACATTATTGACACTAACACCAAATGACACTACAATTTTACTGACAGCATGCAACTTTACCGACACTTTGTAACGTTACTGACACAGACACTAAAACTAATAAAACTACAATTTTACTGACACTGTGTAACGTAACTGACACTGACACTAACACCAATAAAACTACAACATTACTGACACTGTGTAACGTTACTGACACTGACACTAACACCAATGACACTGTAACATCAATGACACTGTATAACATTACTGACACTGAAACTAACATCAATTCAATTTAATTCAATTTCAATTCAATTTTATTTATATAGCGTTTTTAACAATGGTCATTGTCTCAAAGCAGCTTCACAAAGATGAAAGAAATAAAATAATATAATAATAATAATAATAATAATAATAATAATAATAATAAAATATTAATAATAATAATAAATTGTGTATGTGTGAGAAAAATGTGTCTAAATAATAACGAGATGAATGAATGAAATTTCTCTGATGAGCAAGCCAAGGGTGACGGCGACAGTGGCAAGGAAAAACTCCCTGAGATGGCAATAGGAAGAAACCTTGAGAGGAACCAGACTCAACAGGGAGCCCATCCTCATTTGGGTGATAACAGATAGAGATGATATAACACCATGTGTGTTATGCAGTTGAAAGTTCAATATAACATAAATTCTTTAAATTAACATGAAGTCCAGTTTAGCACAGGGATGAGTCAGTAGGTGCAGAGAGCAGATGGGGTCTGGATCACTGGAAGCACAGGAGCAGGATGTGTAGCTCCAATCATAATAAGGCAGAATTCAGCTGGAGCTGGTCCTTCTCTGGATGCCTTAGGATCCTCACAGGGTTGGCCTTTGTCTACTGAAGCTGGCACAATCTCCAGATGTCTCAGGATGGGTAGAAAAGTACAGAACAGATGGAGAGAATTAGCGTAGTTGCCATTCAGGATAGATGTACTGAAGTATGAAGTTATGGGATGAGTTACGCGTATGCCAGATTAAAGAGATGCGACTCGAGTTTCCTTTGAACCTGGGAAACTGTGTCTGAGCCCCGAACACTGTCTGGAAGGCTATTCCAAAGCTTTGGAGCTAAATATGAAAAAGCCATAATGACACTGTAACATTACTGACACTGTGTAACGTTACTGACACTAACACTGACAACAATGACACTATAACATTACTGACACTGAGTAACATTACTGACACTGACACTAATGACACTATAGTGAAATCGCAAATATGTGACATAGTACTACTACCGAATTAGTTACTGACCCAGTATAAGAGCATTGACCCTGTATTACCAAATACACTGCATGACTCTGGAGACAAAGTACCACTTTCAATACTGTGTAACACTACTGACACTGTATAACACTACTGACAAAAAGTACCCTTGTCCAACACTGAACAATACTGACACTGTGTAACGATACAGAAACTGTACCACATGGTATCAGTACCAATACTGTGTAACGCTACTGACACTATGCAACATTACAGACACAGTGTTAAAATACTGACACTATATAACACTACTGACACAGAGTACCACTTCCATCAAACACTGTGTAAAACTACTGACACTATATAACACTACTGACACAGAGTACCACTTCCATCAAACACTGTGTAAAACTACTGACACTATATAACACTACTGACACAGAGTACCACTTCCATCAAACACTGTGTAGAACCACTGACACTATATAACACTACTGACACAGAGTACCACTTCCATCAAACACTGTGTAAAACCACTGACACTATATAACACTACTGACACAGAGTACCACTTCCATCAAACACTGTGTAAAACCACTGACACTATATAACACTACTGACACAGAGTACCACTTCCATCAAACACTGTGTAAAACCACTGACACTATATAACACTACTGACACAGAGTACCACTTCCATCAAACACTGTGTAAAACCACTGACACTATATAACACTACTGACACAGAGTACCACTTCCATCAAACACTGTGTAAAACTACTGACACTATATAACACTACTGACACAGAGTACCACTTCCATCAAACACTGTGTAAAACTACTGACACTATATAACACTACTGACACAGAGTACCACTTCCATCAAACACTGTGTAAAACTACTGACACTATATAACACTACTGACATAGAGTACCACTTCCATCAAACACTGTGTAAAACTACTGACACTATATAACACTACTGACACAGAGTACCACTTCCATCAAACACTGTGTAAAACTACTGACACTATATAACACTACTGACACAGAGTACCACTTCCATCAAACACTGTGTAGAACCACTGACACTATATAACACTACTGACACAGAGTACCACTTCCATCAAACACTGTGTAAAACTACTGACACTATATAACACTACTGACACAGAGTACCACTTCCATCAAACACTGTGTAAAACTACTGACACTATATAACACTACTGACACAGAGTACCACTTCCATCAAACACTGTGTAAAACTACTGACACTATATAACACTACTGACACAGAGTACCACTTCCATCAAACACTGTGTAAAACTACTGACACTATATAACACTACTGACACAGAGTACCACTTCCATCAAACACTGTGTAAAACTACTGACACTATATAACACTACTGACACAGAGTACCACTTCCATCAAACACTGTGTAAAACTACTGACACTATATAACACTACTGACACAGAGTACCACTTCCATCAAACACTGTGTAAAACTACTGACACTATATAACACTACTGACACAGAGTACCACTTCCATCAAACACTGTGTAAAACTACTGACACTATATAACACTACTGACACAGAGTACCACTTCCATCAAACACTGTGTAAAACTACTGACACTATATAACACTACTGACACAGAGTACCACTTCCATCAAACACTGTGTAAAACTACTGACACTATATAACACTACTGACACAGAGTACCACTTCCATCAAACACTGTGTAAAACTACTGACACTATATAACACTACTGACACAGAGTACCACTTCCATCAAACACTGTGTAAAACTACTGACACTATATAACACTACTGACACAGAGTACCACTTCCATCAAACACTGTGTAGAACCACTGACAAACTGAAATACCAGTAACTGTTTAAAAACAGACAGTGAAAATCAGGAAAACACCCGAGAAGCATGCCGTCCCTTTCCTTGTCTCTCTCCGTCTATCATTTTCTTGTCCTTATGCAGTAATGTATTTCATCATCCTCTTCACCCGCCCTCCACATACCTGTCTGTCTCTCTAACTTCCTCTAATCTGTCTAGCTTTTCCGTCTCAGTCTATCCCTCTGTCTTTGCAATAGTCTTATTTATTTATCCCTGTGTGTTTCATCAGCTTTCCCTGTCACTGTCTCGCCCATGTCTATGTCTACCCCTCTGTCAGACAACATGCCTTGTTATACTGTGCGTCTCAGTCTTTCACTGTGTTTGTCTTTTTTAATTCATCACTCTGTCATCTCACTTCCTGTCAAGTTATCTGTCTTTCCTTTCGAACTAATTCTCGGTTGTGTTGTGTAGGGAACAATCTCGTCCACCAGGAGGCAGCACCTGTCTGCATGTGTGTGTGCGTGTGTGTGTGTGTGAGACCATGAGGTCCCGTCTCATACTGGCTTTCTGAATGAGATCTAAACAGTGTGGAAGGCTTAACGCCACCGTGTTTGGCAAAATTAGCGCTAATGGATATTCGTTGCGCGCGGGAGGCTGGCGTCTTACATGGGGTACCTGAAAAACAAATAAAGAGCGAGGGATCAGACGGAGGAGCGGAGGGACGAGAGGCCAAGCTCAGTTGTCTCTTCTCCTTCCTCTCCCTCACTCAGCTGCTTTCCTGATTTATCTTGGACGCAGATGGCATCTGATAAAAAATAAATAAAAAATTAGATAAAACATTCTAGCGTGTGATTGACATTTGGTGATGTTTTTTTTATTTCATATTTAGAAAATGTGTGTGTGTGTGTGTGTGTGTGTGTGTGTGTGTCTGTTCTGATCTCACAGTCCTGTGGTGTGACGTGTCCCTCTGCACTTACACACCTCTTCTTGTGTGTGTGTGTGTGTGTGTGTGTGTGTGTGTGTGTGTGTGTGTGTGTGGGTTGTTCTTGTCATCGAGCCGCAGGGCGTCGGGTCCATCAGCGCCGTCTTATCTCTTGTCTGGAGTAGAAATCGCGCAATTTGTGATGCAGACGCACAAGCGCACAATGACACAGGATCAATGGCAACGATTACCCTCGATGGGACCGCATTTATCATCCCTCACACACACACACACACACACACACACACACACACACACACACACACACACACACACACACACTCGTACCTGCTCTAAAAACATATAAACAAAAATACTAAATTACCTTGTGTGTGTGTGTGTGTGTGTGTGTGTGTGTGTGTGTGTGCAGATTTGTACAGAACAAGCAAACTGTAAATGTTCTCATTAACTACCTAATTCATTAATTAATGTCTGTTTATTTGTTCATTTGTTTATCAGTACGCCCTCAGGATTGATCAGCCTGTGTCAGCTATTCATTCTAACTCAAAGTGTGTGTGTGTGTGTGTGTGTGTGTGTGTGACGGAGAGAGAGAGAGAGAGAGAAGGAAATGCAGAAAAAAAGAAAAACTAAAAGACAGGAAAAATTGCAAGGCAATACTTTTGAAAAAGAAAGAGACAGAAAAAAATAAATATACAGTAGAGATAGAAAGACAGATTCTAAAGAGAAAGGGAGAGAAAGATATATTAGAGAGACAGACAGAGAGAAAAAGAGAAAGACAAATTGAGAGACAGAATAAAGAGAAGGACAGACAGACAGTGAGTGTAAGTGAGAGTAAATGAGAGACTGAACTCAACATGAGTATTGATGTGAATCTCTCTCTCTCTTTCTCTCTCTCTCTCTCTCTCCACTCGTCATCCCTCCATCTTCATGTGGGAGAACTGGAGCACCGACACTCAGAGTGCTCTAGCAGTGTAACGTCATCGTGCACGAGCCCAGGGGTCACTGTTAACCCCGACACCACAGATCTGAGGAAAGAACATGGCTCATCACTCCATCCTGTCCTTCAGTCTGTCTCTCAGTCACTCAGTCACTCTACTGCTTCCTCACTCTATCACTCTGACACTCTGTTAGTCTGTAATTTTCTCACCCAATAACTCCATCACTCCATCACTCCATCAGTCTGTCACTCCATCATATAAGTAAGCGATGATTCAAACAGGCCTTTCATACTGTCGCTGTATCAGTTTGTCACTCCATCACTCGCCACTAAATCACTCCATCATGTGTCACTCTATCACTCCATCACTCCGTCACTTAACACTACTTCACTTGCCACTCATCACTCATCACTACATCACTCATTTCTACATCACTTGTCACTCCATCGTCACTCCATCACTCGTCACTCCATCAACACCACATCACTCATCACTACATCACTCATCACTCAATCACTCGACACTACATAATTTATCATTCTGTCACTCTATCACTCCATCACTAGTCACTCCGTCACTCATCACTCTATCACTCATCACTCTATCACTCATCACTCGTCACTCCATTGACACTACATCACTGGTCACTTATCACTCATCACTCCATAACTCATCACTCCATTACCCAACACTACATCACTCGTCACTTCATCACTCATCTCTCCATAACTCATCACTCCATCACTCAACACTACATCACTCGTCACTTCATCACTCATCACTCCATCACTCAACACTACATCACTCGTCACTTATCACTCATCTCTCCATAACTCATCACTCCATCACCCAACACTACATCACTCGTCACTTCATCACTCATCACTCCATCACTCAACACTACATAATTTATCATTCTGTCACTCTATCACTCCATCACTAGTCACTCCGTCACTCATCACTCTATCACTCATCACTCTATCACTCATCACTCGTCACTCCATTGACACTCCATCATTCATCCCTCCATGACTCATCACTACATCATTCGCCACTCATCACTCGTCACTCCATTGACACTCCATCACTCATCACTACATCACTGGTCACTTATCACTCATCACTCCATAACTCATCACTCCATCACCCAACACTACATCACTCGTCACTTCATCACTCATCACTCCATCACTCAACACTACATCACTCGTCACTTATCACTCATCACTCCATAACTCATCACTCCATCACCCAACACTTCATCACTCGTCACTTTATCACTCGTCACTCCATCACTTGTCACTCCATCGACACTACATCACTTATCACTACATCACTCACCATCAATCACTTGACACTGCATCATTTATCATTCTGTCACTCATCACTCCGTCAGTACATCACTCATCACTCCATCACTCATCACTACATCACTCGTCACTCCATTGTCACTCCATTGTCACTCCATCACTCGTCATTTCATCACTCATCACTTCATTACTCAACACTACAGCACTTGCCACTCCATCACTCATCACTCCATCGACACAACATCACTCATCACTACATCACTCACCACTCAATCACTCGACACTACATCATTTATCATTCTGTCACTTATCACTCTATCACTCATCACTACATTACTTGTCACTACATTGTCACTCCATCATTCATCCCTCCATGACTCATCACTACATCATTCGCCACTCATCACTCATCACTCATCACTTCATCACTCATCACTCCATCACTCATCACTCCATCACTCAACACTACATCACTCGTCACTTCATCACTCATCACTCCATAAATCATCACTCAACACTACATTACTCAACACTACATCACTCGTCACTTCATCACTCATCACTCCATAACTCATCACTCCATCACTTAACACTACATCACTCGTCACTTATCACTCATCACTCCATAACTCATCACTCCATCACTCAACACTACATCACTCGTCACTTATCACTCATCACTCCATAACTCATCACTCCATCACTCAACACTACATCACTCGTCACTTCATCACTCATCACTCCATAACTCATCACTCTATCACACAACACTACATCACTTGTCACTTATCACTCATCACTCCATAACTCATCATTCCATCACTCAACACTACATCACTCGTCACTTATCACTCATCACTCCATAACTTATAATTCCATCACTCAACACTACATCACTCGTCACTTTATCACTCGTCACTCCATCACTTGTCACTCCATCGACACTACATCACTCATCACTACATCACTCACCATCAATCACTTGACACTGCATCATTTATCATTCTGTCACTCATCACTCTGTCAGTACATCACTCATCACTCCATCACTCATCACTACATCACTCGTTACTCCATTGTCACTCCATTGTCACTCCATCACTTGTCATTTCATCACTCATCACTTCATTACTCAACACTACAGCACTTGCCACTCCATCACTCATCACTCTATCGACACAACATCACTCATCACTACATCACTCACCACTCAATCACTCGACACTACATCATTTATCATTCTGTCACTTATCACTCCATCACTCATCACTACATTACTTGTCACTACATTGTCACTCCATCATTCATCCCTCCATGACTCATCACTACATCATTCGCCACTCATCACTCATCACTTCATCACTCACCACGCATCACTCCATCACTTATCACTCCATCACTCATTACTCCATCACTTAACACTCCATCACTCATCACTACATCACTCATCACTACATCACTCATTACTCACCACTCATCACTCTATCATTTGCCACTCAATCACTCAATATACATCATTTATCATTCTGTCACTCATCACTACATCACTCATTACTACATCACTAGTCACTCCATAACTTATCACTCCATCACTCGTCACTTCATCACTTATCACTCGCCACTAATCACTCGTCACTCTATAGACACCCCATCACTCATCACTACATTACTCGACACTACAAGCGTTCTAAGTTTTAAGATGTTCTACACTAAACATTTACTTGGAGTCTTTTTAAAAATGTCTCCTAGATTTAATACAGATAACGTAATTCATACCACACACACACACACACACACACACACACACACCAATGTAGAAATTTTGGCTTGACGTTCCTACACATCACATTGCTTAGTGTAAATGATCACAATGGGTATTTGCACATTCGGACTCGTCACTGCTTCCTGTAAGCGCTAAGGTGAAATCTCAGCCTCCACTCAGGATCCCTCATACGCGGACCATTTATGGAAATCAAACGCTTTACCCGACCTTGCCGACTCCGTTTCCCCGGCAACCGTACACTCTACACCACACAGTCACGCTCCTGAAACCCAGAAATTCCTCTCATGAGTTCTCGAGTGGTGGTATTTGCTTTTTTTTATCCAAGGCCATTTTGAAGCAGGGTGAAGCTGAGGACAGACAGGACACCTGAGGATTAGTATGGAGTAGGAGTTTATCTCATAGATATGGGATGAGCCTGTGTGTCCAGGGCTCAGGGCCTAGACAATGTCCTGGAGTCGTTGTACACATTTTTAAGGCAAATGCAAAATAAACCTGTGGTACCTTTATAGCTTTTATATTGATTACAAAAAATTCTGCGAAATACATAATAAACTTTGATACATAAAGTAATAAGAATTTTGTGTCCATCAGCACCAGGAATTCAGACTTCATATACTGCTGCCAATGACGTCAACATCAACATCTTTGCTGTGGCCAGCTGCAGCCAAACTGGAACCTCTGGAACACCAGCAGCAGTATGGCAGGAGTTTGTGTACAATTTCTCAAATCATTCTGTCAAAACAGCCTGTCTTGTCTTGGCGTTGTCGCTCTTGGCCTTCCGGTTGTTTGAAATCTGTCTCACAGCCTGGACGTGGCGTTCCAGGCAACTCCAAAACATCTGGCAGTGTGTGGTCATGCTGCACCAAGTTAAAGCCCTCTCTCGGACAGCATTGTCTAAACCGGGCACGATTGACTGAAGACAAAACACACAATCAGAATGTTTTCCTTATTTTGATACCAGGACATGTCAGCTGGACCTAATTACATGGCAAATTTCATGCGGTTTAAGCAGGTGTGAGTTAGCTTATCCATGATAAAGTAACACCCTGCTGTGTATGATGATTATATGACCTTAGCTGTTTTTAATGTAGTGAAGCAAACAAAATTCTGAATTAGATTTCAGGACGTCCTAAGAGTACACATTTTATATAAACAATACTCAAACATTTGGACACAATTTTTGGTTTATTTTCTCTATTCTAGAACAGTACTTGTTTTTTTTTTTAATAATTATTATGAAATAACACATAATTAACTGGGTAATTAACTAACTTACTAACAGCAACAATGACAACAACAGTAACAGTCAGTTGTTTTTCTAAACATGAAGGAACTGTTTTTGCAAGAACAGTATTGTATCGAGTGTGTTTGTAAAACCCATCAAGCTCCATGATGAAACTGTCTCTCATGAAGACCTTCCCAGGAAATCAAGACCAAAACTGAACTCTGCTGCAGAGGAGAAGTTCATTTAGAGTCACCAGCCTCAGAAATCACCAATTAACAACCAGCACCTCAGATTAGAGCCGTTATGAAGCTTTACAGAGCAGAAGGAGCAGATATACATCTCAATATCAACTGTTCAGAGGAGATTATTGTGTGTTTTGGATAATAAACGCCTTCAGCATTGTTTTACAGTGTAGGAAGAGAGAAACATCTGGAACGCCCATGGAGTTCATGGAGAAAGAGCGTACAAACATTTAATTGTTAGTATACATTGAGTAACTAATTACTTGTTTCACTGTTGAACTACTCCTGATAATAAGCACAGGGTGCACAAATTTTGGAATCTGCCTTATTTTAATGTAAAGTATGCTAAAGATTGATATTTTGTTGTTCTGAGATTATTTCTTAGGAAGCAAAGCTATGGAGAAAGCTTTTAGATTTTTAGATCATTGTTTGGTTTAAAAACCTCTCGAGTGTGTCGCACAGGGGTGCGTTTCCCGTACAACGATGTAGCTCTTTGCTTAACCACCGTTGTACGATGCAACGTTAAAGCAAAATAACTAACTAGTCACGACTGTTTCCCAACACCATAGTACCTGTGTCGCACTTCCATCGTTAGAACCATGTTGGTTTAATCTGTCGTTCTTCTTCTTCTTCGATACAATGGCGGAGTAGTGCCATAGGCACATATCGCCCCCTACTGTAAGGTGTTTTTTCTCTCTCTTCGGCTCACATTTAATGTGCTTTCGCAGTGACGTTACGCAGAAGTGGTGTAATAATGTCACGAGCGCAACATTCATTATTTGTACAATAAAACATATATAGGCATACACAGTTTAAATGTGCTCTTTTCGAATAACAAAGTCTATAACTTTTAGTTATATTTCATTTGAACTCATTTTTATTTGGTAATATATATAATTTTTATTTTTTTAAACCTATGAATAGTCCATATTCTACTTCTACTTCTAAGAGCACAACAAAGATACTTACTTAAAAACTCACTTTTCTTCGCACAATCGAAACCAAGGCTGTGCTCCAACCCGCATAAATAATGCTTTCGTAGGGCACTTCGAAGGGAGAATAATTGCAATGGTACCGCTGTTATATCGTTTCAAAGTGATTTTGTAATCAAAATAACCGAAAAATGAATAGCCTAATATCTGAGCACCAAAGCATTAAGTTGTCCAAATCCAAAAGTTGTCCATAAGAATTATAATAATAAATCGTTGCTAAATATATTTCTTACAATTCTTTAGCGAAATAAAATTTTATCATAAAATATATTTTTTTGAAAAATGCCATACTTTTAAATATTACAGTAAATATATATGTTCATTTAATTTAATTAAAATCCCCCCCCCCCCCCCCCAAAAAAAAAAAGTCTATTTACTAAACAAAACCAAAGTACTGTATTGTTGATAATACCAAAATCAAAGTGATATTTCTGCCATATTTCCCGCGCCCACATCAGGTCATGCAGGTGTTTGACTAGTGTTATAACTAGCATTGTGTTGTGTTGGCATGAAACAAACAGAACAGTAAATGGCTCTGGAACAATGCCACTGCATTCAGAGGACTAACAGAGTGCGGGCCGCGCAGATGTTTGGCTAGCCTTGTGACAAGTGCCATGCTTTTAAACACTTTTTAATAGTGACAGTTTCTGAGCTGACTGCACCTGCAGGAGGTCAGTTCGCTTTGAATGGGAGGCTGAACTCGACAATGTGGCTAGCGTAGCGGGTTACTATGAGTGCTAGACGTTTGGAGGCAGCTGCGCTGGGTCAGACTGTCTCGAAGTGAGTTGAGTACGAGTGCTCACAGAACGATTTGTTAAGATTTATCCAGCATCTTTTCATGACTGGTGTCTTGCTCCAGGCAAATCAAAAGGATTTTGAATAAAGTTAGCACGAAATAATATTGATGATAATCATGATTTAGTTTTTTGTTTGAGGAATTTTAAATCGTCGATACATCTGAAATGCAGCTGTAATTAGGAGGTTTAATGTAGATCAAGGACTTGGAGTTGTATAAGCCGGCGTTTAACTAGCATAGAATTGTAACTAGCATTGTGTTTTGCTGCGGCAATACCTCCCAGTCGGGTTCCTGTAGCGTGTAAGTGGTGTTGGTGAATGATTGTGTGCAGAGATCCCACAGACTGATACGTCTCTTTTTCAACACGTTGGAGACACGTTATCTGCCAATTTTCAAGGATCATGTGTTCCACTGTGGACTGACTGCAGTTCTCTCCGAGCCACCTTAGCCGGGATCGTCATTCATGGATGTACATGTAGAGCCTTCTTTGAAATGTATTACTGTGTCTAAACGTCTCATCACCTTGAGGTTTCCTATAAATGTGATTCCTGTAGATTAGCAGAGCAGATTAATTGAACTAGCTTTGTGCGCTCACCAGAGCCATTGTAAATCTTCGCTGGTTCGTAACCAGGCTGGACTTTTCTTCATAACGTGCATAAATAAATAAATAAAAAAATAAATAAAATGAGGAATTACTTCAGACTTGTTTTGAATGGTAATTCATATTCATGCTCTTCGGTTATCTATCCAAACGATGAAAAGTTGACACGGTTTCTTCCCGGAGACGCACCTGGCCATGCTCACAATACAGCCTGCACCGTGTCCTTTATTTTGAACTGCGCTCAGATCTTTGATCACAAATTCATGTTGTTTAATGCATGTCCCGTATGTCTAGTTTGGGGAAGTAACCTTTGATGGTTTTATCTGATTGCAGGCACTTCAGATTCATCTGCTTTGAGGAAGGCTCTTGTAGCTTTCTGGGCTTTGATCAATATTCTTCACAAGTAGGAAGTCTAGCATGTGCATAATAGAGTGCTTTACACACACACACACACACACACACCAATATACATGGCTCAAATATGCATCTACAAGTGGATAGTCGTGACTTTAGTGTGTGTTTACCAGGGACGCTACTTCTTTTGTGCTTTTCCTTTGAAGTCACTAACTATCAAATACATGCGCACACACACACACACTTTTACTAACACAGGTAAGTCTGTTGATTGTTCGATGCTCTCAGTTCGGTATTTATCATTGCTATTGGTCAAGCAGTACATTCATTAACGCTAGTCATCTCATCCACATTTGAAACCAAGAACAGGAAACACAGATGGTGGTTAATGGGGCTGTGGACGATTAAGAGGTCGAGACAATTTCAGCTTCTGAAAGCAATGAAAGCAATCAGAAAGCAATCTGCTCCTGTCCTTACTGACTAACAGAGAAGTGGGCCAGGAAGATATTGCACGAGGACGCCACTATGTAGCAGTTCTCCTCTCTCGCACGTACATGCCGACACGATTAAACGGCGGGACATTTTATATATTTTGGCTTCAGACTTTATTTTATAGCTCTAATATAATTATCACTCCTGGGTCCTGGGTGGTTTGGTAACATGTTTGCCCTCTTGTCTGGTGGTGGCACGTTTAAATTCCAAGTTTAAATCAGAACTTCAATTGTAAAAATTTATAAAAAAAATACTAACATAAATTAACCATTCATGATCAGGTTTCACAGACACTACCGCATCATTATAAGCTTCAAATGTTGATGATGATGATTCTGCTGCATGACAATATCCAAAGTAAAAAAAAGAGCAGAGCAAAGTTTTTTCATTTTTATTTGGAATGACTTTTATATAATGGCATGGAGATAACCCAAGCGCAATATTGTAAATAAAACCAAAACAACCTTTATTTGCAGCATTTAAAAGATTTCGAATTTCAATTAAAGCTTGGGACGGACACAACAGCTTCCCACACACAGCGTGTGTATCTCATGTCCTGTATAACATAGGTCTTTTTTTTCCCTTTCTGATCCTCAGGACTGACTGTCCACACTCTTATTTGTAAGTGATCAAATTGGATTTAGCTCTGTTCAGACTGCCAGCTCAAATCTGACACAGTGTTGACCTATTTCCATTGGTTGCTGTGGCAACAACACCAATGAACTATTATTCACCATTTCCATGTTGCAGTTAAGCCAGCCGCTCTTTTCAAAAGCAAGGTTCATCCAGTCACATGGAAAATTCAAAGGCGCAGCTTTTACGCTTTTACATACCCCAAAGTGGAAAAAGACCCTCCGAGACCTCCTAAAGCGTAGCAATTTTATCTTTCGTCTATCATCTCCATGCATGTTTTAAATGAAGCCTCACCATGGATCGATGTCCTGTACCATGTACTCATGTGGGCTTTAAAGTCCATGTCCAATTGAACTTAGTAACTTAGTAGTTTAGTCTGAAATCCAATTTAATCAAGTCGAGTGAGACACATCTTTAGGACTCATTTATTTATTTTGTTTGATTATTATTTATTTATTTATTATTATTCAGACTATATGGACGCAAACTAATTCCAAACTGGTTGCAATCTGGATATGCCAAAAATAAGATTTGCCCTGGCAGTCTGAACAAGGCCTTAGTGCTTTAGGCCTTGGTCACACGGGCATTAAGTTTTTGGATAAACGAACGCGCTCTGAACGTCCTAGACGTTTATGTTGCGTTTTGTAGTGGCGCTTGATTGACTTCTACACTGGCGTTCATTTGTCTCTGTCTAACGTCAGCCTGCAGCCCAAATTGTAGTTTGTGTGTTAACCTGTGGGGGCAGTGTGTCGGGAACTGGATATGAAAGCCCGCCGCTACTGGGTTCACTCTCTGACTGCACAACGTCGGATTAAAATAAGTTTTTTTTGGTTGTATATGAAGAAATGCGAAAATTACCGCGTAGGTTTTAACAATTATTATTATTTTTTTTTATTTTGCCCTTTTCCGCATTTCCCTATGCATAGCATGTAGAATCATGGGATATATCCGGTCCTCCGAAGCGTAAAATGAACGCAAAGAAAACACACTAGAAGCGGTTTCCTTGCGTTCGTTGGGTTTTGAACGCCAAGACAAAGCTGCATGCAACGTTTTTTTAATGCCGTATAAAGGTGCAGCCGGACAAACGCACGTCACCAAAGCCCGTGTGAACACTCTCATTGACTCCTATGTGTAGAAAACACTCTGCGCTTGATCCGCTAGAATCTACTATCTACTAACTCAAGAAAAATGCTCGATTTTAACGCCCGTGTGAACAAGGCCTTAACATAATGTTTTCTGTCTGTTTCGTTTCCTTTCAGAAATATGAACTTGAGGTGCATCCTACCTCCTAAATTACTCTACTGTAATATGGTGTTTGCTCAGCATCCAGCATCCTTACTCAAGTATTAAGTATTTCTTTTGTTAGTTTTTTTTTAGGTGCTTTACAATTTAATATTTCAGGAAATTGCTAGACTTTTTGACGCATTTACTAGCAATAATACCAAGTTCCTGAGTGATCCTGTAGTGAGTAGTTTACCGCAATGACTGGAGTTTGAGTCAAGCTTAAATCATTGGTTTGATATTAATACTGTTATTTTCATGTCGCGAAGGTTGTTCCAAAATCATTTCATCAAAGTTATTCCCACTTTCAAAAACAGTCTATACCTGTACATTGTCCCAATGTCTGTAGCCTTGCCAAATTAAAATCAGCACAACATTTCAATAAGCACATACTCCTGCTGAGACTAATTTCTGTGATGGAGGATGGCATTATTAAGCACATGGCTTCAACCAACATGAAGTCGTAGGATTTGTGAGTAAACCAGTAACAGGCAGCTGAGAGTGGACAACATACTGTAGAACCACCCAGTTCAGCAGTGTTTAAGCAGGTGGGTTTTCCATCCTGACTCCTGACACTCTCCCAACATAATCAAGCATCGGAAAGGAAGAAATACTGTTATCTATTTCT
This sequence comes from Clarias gariepinus, assembly GCF_024256425.1. NCBI lineage: Eukaryota > Metazoa > Chordata > Actinopteri > Siluriformes > Clariidae > Clarias > Clarias gariepinus. The sequence goes on along the minus strand of NC_071100.1, from coordinate 6,537,252 downwards.
TAACAAGGTATTTATGGAGTGCAAGCATTTGGAACACACAGACATTTTTTAACATGCCGGATTTGTCAACTCAACCAATGTCACTAATAGATTAATTCCTGCCCCAGTGTTGCAGTTACCATTTTCTACCCATTAGCTGCAATGGTAACTGTATTGCATGACATCTTGAAAGGCAGGAAAGGCAATGCAGCATTGGTATTTATTTACATCTTTAAAGTATATAATTCACACATTTACACACGTGCATACATTATTCTTTAATTTATTCATTTTCTATAACACTTATTCTGTACATGGTCGCGGGAAGTCTGGAGCCTACATCCTGGACAGGGTGCCAATCCATGTCTTTGGGCTGTGAGAGGAAACCCACCAAGCACGGGGAGAACAAGCCAACTCTACACAAACAAACCCGAGGCGGAAATCAAACCCCAGACCCGGGAGGTGCGAGGCCACACTATGTGGCGTACATATAATTTAATTCATCCAAATGTTTCTTAATAATAGTAATGTAGTAGTTGAGGATCTGAACAAGTTAGCAGGAGACTGGATGGAAATCTCAACGTTCATTTTTCTAGTTTCTAATTTTTTTCTTTCCTCTGAATACACTCACAGTGAACTACCAGAGATGATCACTGCTGTTCCATTTAAGCTGACTCCATTTAAAGCTCACTTTGATTACTTTTATTGATTATTATCCTTCTTATACTGTATATTTAGTTGAGACTGGCTTGAGCATTGTCTCTGGTGGTGTTGTTTAGGATAAGGGATGAAGAAACGGCATATTTGGACGCCTGCACCTTGCTGTGACTGCATCTGTGGTGTTTTATGTACCACCAGGTTTTATTACTGTTATTAATAATACCGTTCTTTATTTCTCCTGATTGAAGGACTTACTGGATTTACTTTTACAATAGCTTTTGCCATTGCGACCGTGGTGGCCCTGTTGTTTCAGGAGTCGCTGTTTGGTGCCATGTTCCCTCCGGCTGGATTTATTTTTATCTGGAGCATTTTATCCAGTGATCTGTAATCTTCCATCCACTAATCTGGGATTGTCGCTTTAAAAAAAAGTCTAACTGTGCAACTTTATCTGGCAGGCTGACCTCAGCCAAAACAATCATTCTCAGCAGTATAAGTGTAGTTTTATACACAACCCGACAAGCTACAAGCCAGCTTTGGCTGAGTGTGGTTGGTCTAAGTTTGCTTCCTTGGTTGACTGGAATTCTCATTCATGGACTATTTCCTGCGATGTGTCACAAGCATCAGTTCCCCAACAACTATCTGTTGCACTTATTTTTATAAAAGACAATCTGATTTAAATGTTAAAAATCTAACTAATTTTAATGTCTTATATAAGTTCTTAGCGCCGCTACAGCCAGCACAGCATGTACTCAAATGTTCCCATTGTCCCCAGGTGAGTTAGCATTGTGAATTAAAATAAAACTCCTCCGGCAGGTTTCCATGTAAACACATCATCATGGATGCAACTTCTGCTAATCGAGAGCTAATGAAGTCCAGACATGCTTCAGGAGGAGATCTTGATATGCTGCGTTGCTGTGCATGCATTCCTTCTTTAATGCCGCTCTCAGCCGGTGACCTCTCACTCTACTGCGCGCCCAGGAGCATCTCGAGCACGTCTAAGTGGACGCTATGGCATGAGCAGTGGGCGAAAAAAAAACAATACAAAAACTCTCAAGAATGCCTACTGACATTCTCGAGGACTGAAATATGCAAAAAAGACGACATACGGGGGCGGGTCTTGTCTCCAACATGTTTTAGCTTTCTTTCCATCTCTCTGAATTTTTTATTTATTTTTTTTTTTGCATGTTGTGGAATTTGATTCTTTTGTGGCCAGAGGCTCATCAGGCTGCGGGGAGAGATGGGGAACAGGCTTCCTGCCTGAATGCAAAATTGTTCTGGCAAGCCTGGGCACAGTCTCGGCTCTGTAATCGTTCCAAATGACTCACTGGGTCAATACACGAGGAGACGATCCTGCCAAGAGGCAGCTTTGGCTTTGAGCATGATGGCATGGATGAATACTGGCCTATAGGCACTGATGAGGAGCGAAGAGATGCATATTAACATCACCAGGGCTAAAGAAAATCTGTTTGCTTCTCCTCTTCGAGAATATTTAGATTTGTCTTTTTGTTTTAAATAAGGAATAAAACACTGTTTCGTGCTCTTATAGACAAATAATCAGGAACGGCATGGTGGGATGGTTAGTAAGTTACCACTTGAACAGTATGTTAGTGTCATCACCAGAACATTGATTATTTTCCTATGAAATAATGTCACCAACAGTGTTGGGGGATGTTACTTTTTAAAGTGACTACATTACAAAATCACTGTCATTAAAACGTTATCAGTTACATTAATGCGTTACTTTCTAATAAAAGTAACTACAGTAAACCTCGGATTGCGAGTAATGCGGTTTGGGAGAGTTCGGCAAGACGAGCCAAGATTTTAATAAATTTTGCCTTGAAAAACGAGCAAGTCTTGGTTTACAAGTACTGAGTATCATGTATCACGCATGCGTTTCTTGTTTTGCCGCCATGTGTCACCTGATCACAACTGAGCCATTGGTTTTTCTCTCTCTTGCGCTGTAGAAGTGGGTAAACATCACCCTGCTGGGTCTCAGTGCTCGTCTCTTACTGGTATATTCAACATCCATGCACACATTTTCCCCTCAGCCTATCGTTTCTTTAACACTTTCTCTCTCTCTTGCCTTAAGTAAGAGAGAGAGAGCAGCAGGCAGGGCCTGTGTGTGTGTGTGTGTTTGTGAACTGGCCCGGTGTCAAATTATGCGCGTACACACATACACAGCGCCTGCGCGCATAAACGGAAACACTTATCTGTCCAGATTTATTTTTACTTTATTTTAAAGGTAAAGTGCAGGTTGATTTGTTTTATTTTTACTTTATTTTTTTTTCTATTAATTATTTTTATGTATTTATTTTTTGGGCTGTGGAACAAATAATTTGAGTTTCCATTATTTCTTATGGGAAAATTTTTAATGGGAAAAATATTTAATTTGGTTTACAAGTGTTGGAATATGAGCCCACTTTTGAAGCGAAATTATGCTCGTAATTCAAGGTTCCACTGTACTTAGACTATTTTTCCATTGCAGAAAATGAAAACTTCTTTGTGATTCCACATGCATGTTGTTTTAGTCAAGACCTTTATAATTATTCTTCCATCATCATTCCGTGAAGTTTGGCCCAAAATCTGTTAACTAGTAATAGCCCTTTCTCATCTCCGCGGTTTCGTACGGTGGCCGTAAGTACGGTTCATCATGATTCACAGGGAGTTTTAGCGCTGTGATTACATTTTAATCTTTCCATGCGCCGGTCCTCGTGGATCTGGCAGAACTTTGTGGAACGTCTGGCAGTCACTCGCGGCGGCCTAACACCGCTTCTCACCGCAAGTCAAACCTCATAGGTGAAATAGGGGTATAACAGAGGGAATAACAGGGCGGGGGGGGGGGGTGTTAACGGGGGCGGGGCTTGTAGGACGACTTTCACACATACACACTAATGGAATCACTGCTGTCTGGCTCATGGATTACATAAATTGTCTAAATAACAGATTATGTTTTTTAAAATATTACTAAATAACTGAGTACTTAAATGGTGGACCTACCATGTTAGATTACTCATTATATCAAAAAAGTAATCCAAGTACTCTAACTATGTGTATTTACACCCAATGTGTTATCCGGCATATACCACAAGACTAACAACAAAATATATGATATTTTATTATAATGATATTTTATTGTCAGTTGTATTTCCTTCGTCTTTTATTTACACTCGTATCTTCCAACACGAGTGCCCCTGGCTGATGGTACAGATTTTCAATGAGTTTCTTCGAGAGAACGGTGAACAAAAGTCAACAGAAAGCTTCTGTAGAATTGTGACATTCATAACTGTACAAACGTTAAATCAAATAAATGAAATTGTGATCCGTTCAAGAACAAATATTATGCCTGTTCCCTAGTAAATATTAACCCTTTCCACTATTTCTACAAAAGGAAATTAGACAAAATAAAATGTTCTCTTTTATTTCTTTAAATATTGATTGAAATATAATTTTTCTCCTAATGAGTCCCTGATTGTTTTTTTGGTGCCAAAATCATATTTTATTTTTCATTGGTTAAACAGCACAAGATTAAATTCACACCAAATCATTACATCATAATAGTTTAATGTTATTACGAGAAATACAAAAAGTGTAATCAGGCTCAGAGCTACTCATTATAGTTTAGTCTAATCATGTAACCTGATGTTCTTTGGAATCCATGCTACCGCTTTCCGCTGTGGTTAATTTAAGTGTTTTCCCAGTTCAGTTTCATTTTCAGCTTATTATTACCTAGCATTATAGGATTTCTGTCTAAAGACTTACTGTGTAACAGTGTGGGATTAGTTAAATAATCGTAATCGATTAGGTTTTCCACTGGTTTCAGTCTGTCGGTTTATTGTTTTTAAAATACCATTGTCTTTTGCATCCACAGTGTGTGATTTCTGAGAATAAGAATTTCCAGATATTTTTCCAAACTGATTATAATAGAAGTCCAAGGACTTCTAAAGCATACTGTGTTACAGTATATAAGTTTAACTCATTTCTTATTTTTTTTGTATGAATATATATAAAAAATTTAATCGTATATATTTTTCAAATTATTGTATATATTACACAAATATAATAGCTATATAATATATAGTTAGAACAGATAAAATAAGTAGTTATAGTTGTGTAAAGCTTTTATAAAGACCTTATGGATGCACCAATTGTAAAATTCTGAATCAATACAGATGCCAGTGTTTAAAATAATATAATTTGGCCAATGGCTGATACCAGTGTATGTTTTTGGTTACAGCTCTTGTGTATTTCATACAGAATACATTCTTGTGCATTCTCATTTTGTACAATACCTGAGAATACAATTTAGCTCACATTGTAACAAATGCTGAGCTAAATGAAGGTGTATATGCCAAATAATGCCACAAGGTGGGGCCCTATTTTTTTCTTTGATTATAACTGGCTAGATGCAGTGGGTTACTGTTAGCTTAGTAATGTGCATATATAGTAATGGCAAAACGTTTTTTTGAGCTGATACAGTGCTGCTCTAATCAACCTCCAATTATTTTTCACATTTAGCCTATTTTCTCAATAATAAAAAGTGTGGGCAACGATATATATTATTATTATTTCAGTCATATATGATATAGTGATATAGTTAGAGTCTGGATAATGTTTGTTTAGTCAAAAAAAGGTACAGTGTGGAAGTCCCTACACATGCTAATTTATCTATCTATGCTAAAGGGCTATCTTGGGGCTATGTGTACAGGCTCCCAGCTTTTCTCCTGGCTGTTTTTAGAGGAATTACATTACTGAATTTGCAGCTGCTAGGCTACTGTTGTTCCATCCATCCATCCATCCATCCATCCATCCATCCATTTAGGAACCTCTATAGTCCAACTAGAGACTGTGGAGGCCAATGGTGACCATTGTATTTATTCCCATTTTGTACAACCTTGGTAGGACCTTCCATCAACACACACACACACACACACACACACACACACACACACACACACACACACACACACACACACACACACACAAACACACACACACTAAGTACTATTTGGCAACACTAATTAGCCTAATCACCATGTCTTTCTTCTGTGGGAGGGAACAGAAGAGCCTAAAGTAAACCCACCAATCACAGGGAGAACATGCAAAGTCCATGCATACTGACCCTGAGATGGCAACCGCACCCAGACCCTGGAGGTGCAACGCAGCAGTGCTAACCATAAAGCCACCATCCCGCCACTGTACTTCCAGTCAGACCACAAATAACTAATACAACGTGAAAGCAGTGCCTGTCATCAACAAATGAAAAGCAAATTTTAATGCTTCAGCATACCAAGACATCTACAATACTACTTCCAACTTTGTGGCAACAGTTTGTTTAACACCGTTTTCTATTCCATGTCTGTGTCCCAGTGCACAAAGCAAGGACTATAAAGACATTTTTTGATAAGTTCGGTGTGGAAGAACTTGACTGGTCCAAACAGATCCCTGACCTTAACCCCACCGAGCACTTTTGGGATGAACGGGAACAGATATTGTAAGCCAGGCCTTCTTGTCCAACATCAGTGCCTGACCTCATATATGATTTGTGGACGGCCTTCCAAGAAGAGTGAAAGCTGTTATACAGCACCATAGCTGCAAAAGGGGGATTGATATATATTGAAGTACTGTATATGTATCTGGATCAGTGGCGGCTGGTGCAAAAAATAAAAAATAAAAATGGGGGGGGGGGGGGGGGCGGCTAGTATGAAATAAAGGCATGACTCACATCACATCCAGTCAGCAGCTTCACTTGCCATAAAAAGTTTTGGAAAAGCACAGAGTGTAAGATCGGCCGCGATCACTTGACTGCTGCTTAATTAGAAGATCAGGTCGATCTGGTCCAAGCTCTTTAACTTTTTTCTTTTTTCGTCCGAAAGGGTATTTTAGCAAAGAAATTACAGAACTTCTTCTCATATTTAGCTGCTTCTATGTCAATTACTATTCAATACATTAACTAAAAATCTGCTGACCATTAATAAGACTCGGTGAGAATAGTTCAATCACATGAGCCCAAATATTTAAAAACAATACTGATTCACTAAGAACAAAAGTGGGAGGGTTCGGGGCGCACAATGCTCTGTCCCAAGGGTGATTTTAAAGAAATCCAATTAGAGCTCAGTCCCAAATCACATGTTTTCTAAACTTTACTTTCCTACATACTGTAGACACTTGTTTGTCCACAAACACAAATGAACATAATACAGTTTAGATTTTTTTTATTTTAAATAAATTATATTAAGAAGTACAGCAAAATATTGTGACTGAATGACTTTATTTAATTATTAAAATGAATAATTATGTTAAATGATAACTACTTTTAACAGATAAGTTTATTTATGCGATTGTTTTCATGTTCAGGCTGTAAATCTCTGACTTCCTGTATTTTTGGTGGCAGGTTATACATGGCAAGATGATGCTGCACAGCAAGCAATATCCAGAGAACTGCTGGCGTTGCCTAAGATCCCTCTACAGCGGCTCAGTAAAAACTTTCCAGCTTTTAAATTACGGTAAGTTTATGTGTCATGAAAAAAAAAATCCAACTGGATTAAAAACTACTTCATTATTAGTGTTAACATGTTACAAAATAGATCTAAAGTTATCATAGGAGGTTTCTGTGAGGTGAAATTATTTCAGGATTTTATTGTTAAATAACATTATCAAAGTAGATTACTGCTAATAAATGTTACCACAAGGAGTTACTGCTAACAAAAGGTACCTGAGTGAATTACTGCAAGCTAAAGTTTTCACAGTCTGTTACTGCTAGCTAAAATTATTACAGATAATTATTACAGGTTACTGCTAGTTTATCATAGTAGGTTATTGCTTGATAAAGTTACCACAGAAGGTTACGGCTAAATAAAGATACCATAGGAGGTTCCTGTTAGCTGAAATGATTCCAGGATTTTACTGTTAGATAATATCATAGTAGATTACTGCTAGTTTAAGTTATCATAGTAGGTTACTGCTAGTTTAAGTTATTACAGTAGGTTACTGCTAGTTTAAGTTAACATAGTAGGTTACTGCTAGTTTAAGTTATCATAGTAGGTTACTGCTAGTTCAGGTTATCATAGTAGGTTACTGCTAGTTCAAGTTATCATAGTAGGTTACTGCTAAGTAAAGTTATCATAGTAGGTTACTGCTAGTTTAGGTTATCATAGTAGGTTACTGCTAAGTTAAGTTATCATAGTAGGTTACTGCTAGTTTAGGTTATCATAGTAGGTTACTGCTAAGTTAAGTTATCATAGTAGGTTACTGCTAGTTTAGGTTATCATAGTAGGTTACTGCTAAGTTAAGTTATCATAGTAGGTTACTGCTAGTTTAGGTTATCATAGTAGGTTACTGCTAGTTTAGGTTATCATAGTAGATTACTGCTAGTTTAAGTTATCATAGTAGGTTACTGCTAGTTCAAGTTATCATAGTAGGTTACTGCTAGTTTAGGTTATCATAGTAGATTACTGCTAGGTTAAGTTATCATAGTAGGTTACTGCTAGTTTAAGTTATCATAGTAGGTTACTGCTAAGTTAAGTTATCATAGTAGGTTACTGCTAGTTTAGGTCATCATAGTAGGTTACTGCTAGTTTAGGTTATCATAGTAGATTACTGCTAGTTTAAGTTATCATAGTAGGTTAATGCTAGTTTACGTTATCATAGTAGGTTACTGGTAGTTTAAGTTATCATAGTAGATTACTGCTAAGTTAAGTTATCATAGTAGGTTACTCCTAAGTTACAGTAAGTTATCATAGTAGATTACTGCTAAGTTTAAATGACTATTCCAGAATGTCTCTCATTAGCATATTAGCGTTCTCCGTTCATTGTTACGTTTTTGATTTTATGAACCAAAAAACCTAATAAGTAATATTTTCTTCCATGTTACACTTATACTTACACTAGTTAACATTTCTTAGCCACATTCTTTTTTGTCTTTACAGTGTCTATTTGCACGTCTCAATATCTAGAATGATAAGGTAAAGGGTAAGATGCTTTGAGGGCATGTTTATTGACATAACAGGATAGTTTTGACCCGCATTGCATTTTTTCCCTACAGGGCTCAGAGTAGTGATGCCAACAACAGGAAGTACCTACAGGAACTTGGCTTCTTGCCTGTGGATGTCACTTCCTCTAAACAGGGCCTTCAAGGAAAGGTGAGGGTCAAACAATCTAAACAAATGTACGGACATTTGGGGGAAATTATAATAAACAAAGAAATTAGGAACACAAAAACAAACAAACTAATTTATTTATTAAAAAAAAATAAAAATATATATTTAACTCATTAATTATAAAAAAATAATTGAATGTATTTTCAAATATATGTTTTTAAAAATATATTTTTCAGTATTTTTTCTTTTCTTTTTATGTGGTCTAACCAGATATGATTTATTTCTAAACAAATCATTTTTCATAAGTAAATTTATTTTACATGTATTTTGAATAGGGTGTTTAATATGTTTTAAAAGGAAAGCTTCATTTAAATTTTTCCGTATAATTATTTAATACATTTTAATCATTTTCTTACATTTTCTTTTAGGCCTTTTAGACATTTTTAATTTATTTATTTATTCATTTCTACATAATTTTTACACAAACCTATTTTATTTTATCTCATATATTCTAAGTATTTCATTATTTACAAGATTAAGATGCATTTATTTCAACATGTGCATTTTTCACGTGGCTTTATTTACCACATAATTTTCACATGATATTTACATGTGAATTTCCAAGACATTAAAAGCAAAAATCTGTGTTTCCACGTTTAATGCGTGCGATTTGTCTGTAAGTGAAAACCCCTCTGTTATGCTGGTGTAAATCAATACCAGGGGCTCCTGCAATAACACCACATTGAATATTAAACACTTGAGAAAGCGCTTGTGTTGGTTCTCATGCAACTGGAGGTAGAAAGTACAGATATAACACAGACTGGAAACAGCTGTCCTAGAGTAAGAATGATGGAGGACGTGAATAGTTCAGAGCTCTGATGAACAACAGTCCCCCATCGTGCTTTTGGAGGCGGCGTGGAAATCCACCCTGCCGTTCTAGTGTGTGCAGGAACACGGCATTTATATCAGCTATTCACTCTCTCTCTCTCTCTCACACACACACACTCTCACACACACATATACTGACATGGAGCTGCACCGAGAATAGCATTGTGCTATCAGTTAAAATGCTGCTTTTATTTCAACCTTTATAAATAAAAATGCATTATTGGATTGATCAGTTCTTTCTTTATTTTTATTTGGAGATTAAATCAATTTTTTTTTTAATTCTTTTAATGAACTTATCAATTCTATTCTTTGAAAGAAAAGTCATGAGCACAACCATGTAAATGTTTCTGAACTCATATTGAGAAATGTTCTTATTGGTTGCACATCACAGATAACCTTCACATTTTTTCCACATTGGATAAATCAGCCTTCAGTTGTGTTTGAGGTTGTGCAATTCAGTATCAATAAAAAGTTTATTAAGTTTTTCTTTTTTAATATTGCAAACTCATGCTTTGATTGTGATTTTGTTTTGAGTCAATCAGAAAGCATTGCCAGCAAATTAGATCAAAGAAAAAGTTTTGTCTTGTCATCTATCTCTTACCGAACCTGTGCACCTTTTCTGAGTTCCACCCTTGGAAAGTTTGTTTTTTTTAGACTTACATTTAACAGTCGTTTCTCAAAGATTTGTTCATTGGCATTGTGTTTGTCAGGTTTTTGATTCTTGACACTTATTGTACATAAACCATACCGTCAATTTCATGACAGAAATTCAACAAAGTCTCAACTTGTCTGTTTCTCTACACTTTATACAATTAGTTATTTCTTTTTTCTCTCTCAGTATAAAAGTAAAGGAATGTCCGATCTCATGGATCTGTTTGTGATGCCTAAAGAAAGACCACCTTCACCACTAACTACCTCCCTACATCAGCCTCGTCCCGGCCCTAAAAACTCCTACTGGACTGAAATCAAGCCAGTGGACCAAACTGGCCTTCTTTCCGAGCTGCAGAGGTACCTGTCAGACCCAAAAGAACAACCTGCAGGTCCTTCTCAGAAAGATCTTCAGTACTTTGGTCACAGCTCTTCTGCCAAAGCAGGGAAGGTGTCAGGTGTTTCAAGGCAACCTCCTCCACCCAGAATTGACAAACTGTTGTTTAGGGCAGGAGTTAACCGGCCAACAGTACAAGACTCTCTCAGCTCAGTGGATGGTAAGAATTATTTTTTAGTTTTCATGACACCAAGACTACTACTACTAATAAGACAGAAAACTACAGTAGCTAGCAGGCTGGTGGCATGGTGGCATAGCACTGTGGCCTCAAACCTTCAGGGTTGAGGGTTAGATTCCTGTCTGTGTGTGTGGAATTTGCATGTTTTCCCCATCCTTGGTGGGTTTCTCCAGGTACCCTGGTTTCCTTCCACAGTCCATAGACATGCAGATTAGGCTCACTTGCATTTCCAAATTGCCCATAGCAAGTGAGTGTGTGTGCTTGTGCCCTGTGATGGATTGGCACCCTGTCCAGAGTGCACCCTCCTTGGTGGATTCAAGTTCCAGGCCTTCTGTGAGCCTGTACAGGATACACAGTATAAAGAATGACTCAGAGAGAGAGAGAGCTAGCAGATTACAGTTTACCCTCCAGAACCTTGTTACACCACCTTTTCTTTTTATTCTTTCATTCTTTCTCCACTTTCCTTTAACCAGAGAAGTTCATTCAAGGTGTAGTAAAGCAGCTTGGACAGCAGAGCATTAACATGGATGCCCTGAGCCCAGGTGACCTTGACCAGCTCTCTGAGGTCATCACCCAGGCTCTGCAGGAGGTGGATGATGGAGAAGGGGTCAAAGGCCGCAAGGTCAAGGTTAATGAGGAAGGTGCGACTAAGAGGGAGCCTGGCACATGGGAAAAGCCTGGGACCATGCCAGAAGAGGCGTTTACACCTAAAGGTACAATTTAATAATTGCTTCAATCAATGTTGTTAAATTACAGATAATTTAAGCCCCAGAAAATAGAAGACCTACATTAATAGGTGTAATATTTGGTGCTTGTTTACAGATTTAGGACAGACTAAAGTGAGCAAGCTGGAGTCAGAGGGAAAGGTAAACATCTCGACTGCTTTTCTGACACTGTAAAAGAATGATTGATGCTGATTTTTTTTAACCATTAAATGGATTTCTGTTGAAAAGTTTCCAAATTAGATGTTGTGATGGATGATGATTGCTTTGAACCTGAACGTTAATTTGTCTTGGGGAAAAATGGGACCGGCTCAACGAACAGGCCGTAGGCATGTGCCAATAATAAGGTTCTAGATCACGATAATTACCAGATCATTTATCATCCTTTATCAGGATATACATTATCATCACGAGGTTGGACAGAAGCACATAGAAGATTACAATCACCTACATTCTAACTCTTGCTTTATAGAGATTAGTTACATGTACAGCACATGGATGACCCACTTTAACATTTATTTCATTCCACATTTTAGCACTTGAGGGTTGAAGGCCTTCGACAAGGGTGGCAGCTTGGGTTTGACCCCTTCCGATCAGTAGAGCTACCGCTACCGCTTTATTGGGCTTTTAAGACTATTAACTCTTCTTGATCCCAATAAAATATAATTGTGTAGTAGGGGAAGGGTTAGTTCAGTGGTTAAAGTGTTGGGCTACTGATCAGAAGGTCCTAGATTCAACCCAAGCACCATCAAGTTGCCACAATGGGGGTCTTGAACAAGGCCCTAAACCCTTAACTCCTTAGATATAGAATGAGGTTAAGATGTAAATAGCTCTGGTTAAGGACATCCACTAAATGCAGCAAATGTAGTAGGCTGGTAAGTTCTGCCTGTCATGTTCTACCAGGAAAATCATCTAATGATAGATCTACAATTTGAGGAAGATGTTCTGCTTACATCACCAATCTCATGCCAAGACAAGCTCTTCGAAAAATGATATGTATCCAGAGCCATCTCATGAGGTGTACATCATATGATGATGCTCTCCTGAAACTAACAGGACATTGTGAGGATCAAGGCCTGCTTATGTTTCAAACCAACACTGGACTCCTTTTTCCCAATTCGCTCTTAATTATTTTTTCCACCTATTCATTGATCTGTTCTTCCTCACTCTTTTCCTCTTTTTATCTTCTGCAGGACAAACTGTTCCTCAGTCAGCTCCTCGATTTCCTGGACAGTAACTCAGACCCTGAGGCTACAGATCACCCCCGGGACAAAATTTCTCTCCCGGGCTTCTTCGATGTCCCGCAAAAGCCTGCGGGTCTGAAATCAGCCGGAGTCGAGATCGTTCGGAGTCGGACCACACAGACCAGTGTGGACCTAACGAGAAAGAAGATGGAACCAGACACGGTTGACCTGCAGGACGCAGGAGACGAGGCCGAGGTAGAGCAGTGGCTCCACGGCAAAGACGTGAAGAACAATGGTGGAGAAGAGGGCATGGAGAGGAAAGGAGGACATTTGGAGAAGAAGCTCAGGGTGGACGTGACGGCGCACTCCACCCCTCAGCATGACGGAGACTTCGGCTACATCGTCACACAGGAGTGAGTTACCGGGCACTTACTAGCGCAGAACCTTAAACAGTGAAGAAAGAGTGAGCCATTCTGATTGGTCAGAAGGTGTGAATGTTTCTAGCAGGTTTTCTCTCACACTCACACACACAAGGTGTTACAGCTCTCGTCCAATAAAGAGCTCACCACACACTCACACACACACACTCACACACATTTGCAAGGAAATAGGTTCATAAAATTTTTATTCTCACTTCGTGTGTGTGTGTGCGCGTGTGTTTATCTGAATGTAATTGTACAAATATATAAGTGTAAATGTGTGCATCGATTCCTGTGTGTGTGAGTGTGTGTGAGAGTGTGTGTGTGATAAAGAATCACACTTTACAGGAATCCCATTTGCACCTTATTGTTTGGCTTGTTGTAGGAAAATGTGAGTGATTTATCAGAGAGCTAAAGCCACCTGAGCCTTCTCGTCCATCCTCTCCCTCCATCGCTTCACACTCCTTCTATCTCCTCATCCTCTCCTTCCATCCCTATACTCTTTCCCTTAATCTCCATCTATCCCTTCATGATATCTCTCCATCACTTATCCTCTCCCTCCATTGCTTCACACACTTTCTATTTCTCCACTCCATCCTCCATCTCTTCCTCCTCTTCTTGTTTATCATCCTCTTCCTTCACCATTTTTCCCATTCCCCTTCATCTCTTCATCCACCCACTCTGTCCCTACATCTCTCCATCCACTTTCACCATCCCTTTACTATAACACAATCTCTCCCTCAATCCCTTTACTCTATTCCTCCATCTCTTTCCTCTTCATCAATCCATTCAATGTATCCCTTCATCTCTCTTCTCTTCACTCTCCATCTTCCTTCTCTTTACTCTATTTCTCCATTTCTTCCTCCTCACCCTTCATCCCTTCATTCTAACCCCATTTTCTCCATCACTCTACTCACTCTCCAGTTTTCGATCGTCTTCCAATCTCTTTACTCTATCCACATATCTTCCTACCTTCTCTCTTCACTCTGTCCTTTCATCCTCCCTCTCCATCTCTCCCTTGTCTCCTTCTATCGGATCATTTTATCAGTCCATCTCTCCTTCCTCTGCCTCTATCAATCCACACTATCTCTCCAACTTTCCATCCCCTCCCTTAATCCCTTCACTCCATCCCTTTACTCTATTTCCCTCACAACCTTCTTTCCACTTCGTCCATCCATCCGTCCATCATCCAACGTTCTCCATCCCATCATCCCATAGAATCTTCTATCTTTTTAAATCTTCTTTACTCCATCATTCACTCATTCACATCATCCATCTCTTTCTCCTTTCCCTGATCACATCCATCACTGCTTTTGGTCTTCCATATTCACTATTTTCTGCCTTCTCCACTTGTTCCCTTCCACTTGTTTCTCTACATCTCTATCTGCTACTTCTAATCCTCATCTCATCACTCTATCCGCTTCCATCATTTCTTCTTTAACTCCTCTTTACTTTCCACTCTTTCATTTCATTCCCCAGCTGTGTTATTCCATACCTCAATCCAACCCGTTGCGCCTTGTTCATTTTAACCGCTTCCTCCATCGTTCAGTGCGTCTGTCTAATTCTTCCACACACCCATCCATCCCTATTCCTGTTCATCATTCTGTCTTTCTCTCCCTATGCATTCTCTCCCTATCCATCTATCTTTTTATGATTCCTAGATCTAGCTAGTAATATATACATATATATGTGTGTGTGTGTGTATAATATTCTCTCTCTCTCTCTCTCTCTCTCTCTTTCTCTCTTTTCACCCTTCTAGTGCACTTTCTACTGATCAGGGTCTTAACCTGATGGAAACCCTGGCAAAGAGAGCTAACCTGCGTGTGACCGACTTCCTACAGCTCTCGTAAGAACACACACACACATATGCAAGGGGCAAATATCTCCTTCTATCGATGTGTGTGTGTGTGTGTTTTCCAGTGTGAGTCAGTGTGTGTGGGTGAAAATCACATTTCTGTTTGGACTGATTGTTCATTTTAAAAGTTGCACTATGTATGTAGTGTTTGACCTATAAGACTATTGACTGTGTATATATGTGTGTGTGTGTGTGCATGTGTGTGTGTGTGTGTGAGTGAGAGAAAGAGCAGAAAGTGTGTGTTTGATATAAAATAGACCAGGCGTAGGTGTGTGTTAAACCTCCCCCTTGGTGGAGAGCAGTAGCTTGATTAGCGAGTGTTTCATAATGAGCGTGTGTGTGTGTGTGTGTGTGTGTGTGTGTATTTTGTGACGAGACTGAGGTCTAAATCCTACCACCTCTCTCAAAGCTCTGATAGTTTAGGATGTTTCATTTTTTTTTCTAGAAAAGCACTTTCTAGAGCTTTTCTCACTCCATTCTTCCAGGAACCTCTACTGAGATGTTTACACCAAACCAATCAGTACTGACGATCGCTTACACAGTTTTATGTTTCTTCTGTTATTGCATAAAGTCCAGTGAACTCTCCCGCTTCATAAACCCTGTAGATTGTAATGAGATGGTGTTTATCCTGAATAGAAATGCTCGTGACATTATAGCATGGCGAAACCTGTACAATATATCTGCGGTGTGTATTACATTAGATCCAACACGGCTTACAAGTCAAGCACAGAGCTGAGCAGTGTGTGTTACTGCCTTACACTCTACAGTATAACACCTCATGCGAGATATTTGTAGGTCAATTTCACACAGGCACTATAATCACGGAAACAACCAGACTGAGTTTTTCTTCTGTTACTCACATACAGTATTGGTCTTTTATTAGCCAGTAAATAGACAGTTTGGATAGAGTGCAGAACTAAAAAAAAAGGTTCAAAAAAGACACTGAAAATTATACCAAACCAGATCAATACTTCAGACCAACGACAGGATCTCAGGCTTGAATAATGAATAAATTCAAACTTAAACCTAAAATCTAAAAAAAAAAAAAAATCAACCCAAAACTGTTAACATGAAGATATCCCCGTTAGGAAGCTGGAGACAGCCTGCAGGGTCAGCCAGGAGGTACAGCATTAGTGCAGTAGATAGGCTAAAGAGCCTTGCTCAAGGGCTCCACAGTGGCTGGTTCCTTGTGCAGGAGCTTCAGCACCCGACCTTCCGATTAAAAACCCAGGGTCTTAATTGTTTGAGATTTAACAGCCACGTTGGATCATTTGGATTGTCCCTTCCAGTCCAAGTTTGGGACTGGCACTGAGGATGCTCTGCATCTCCAGTGGCTGCGTATTGCCCAGCCTGGTGGTGGTTGTCGAACCCCAAGATCGGCCCCAGCTGTTTAACAGATGCTCTCTTGCTTTGATTGAAAGACTTGAAGCTGACCTAAGTGAGACATCTGATGGTCTAGGAAAATAGAGCAGCACATATCAGAAGGTATCTACTGATACTTGTCTTTATGAAGAGGAGGACACTCTGATGCCAAAGTGCTGCTCTGATGCCAATGATAGTAAAACAAACAGTATGTGTGCTGTCTGGGATAAGACTGTGAAACCCGGTGAAGGTCTACGGAAGCTAAAGCTTGCATGGTGTAGAATGGCAAATGGCCAAATAATGTTAGCATGGTAAGTAAAGGTTATCAGGGGTCAGTACTAGTGGAAGTTGATGGATCTTACAACCCCCAGAGACCCTACAGAGGATTGAGCGCATGAATGAATGAATGAGTTGTGCAAAGTGTCGACTTTTAGGAAATCAAGAAATATTCCTGAGGTGAGTTTTAAGGA
The DNA here is from genome assembly GCF_024256425.1 of Clarias gariepinus. Lineage (NCBI taxonomy): Eukaryota > Metazoa > Chordata > Actinopteri > Siluriformes > Clariidae > Clarias > Clarias gariepinus. Next base: position 6,520,394 of record NC_071100.1, on the reverse strand, counting down.
ACACATATTGATTCATTGATTGATGGCAATCAAAAAATCTATTTGCTCATTTTAGAATTTTAATTAATATTTGACCAGCTATCTGAGATCATCTGCAGGAGGTGGATAATGGAGAAGGGGTCAAAGGTTGCAAGGTCAAGGTTAATGAGGAAGGTGCGATGAAGAGTGAGTCTGGTGCATGGGAAACTTAAAAAAATGGTTCCTGACATCAAATTCCATTTATTCGGTCCTGACCCTGAGTCTGCACCTATTAAATAGCCTGTTATCCATTGTATTATCCACACCTGTGTTTGTCTTTCATGTTCCGGCATATCTTAGGCATTTCCAGTGTCGGTACATTCCTTGTTCCTCATTTCCTCATTTCCTAGATTCCTGCATACCTTGTTTCTCTGTTTGCTGGAACTCTGGATATTTCACGACTTTGACCTCAGCCGGGCTTTCGGATAATGATTACGGATTTGCCCCTCATTACCATGGCTGCCTTTGCTTTTGATCAACCTGCCTGCTCTGACAGCTGAATTAAATCAGGGAAGTATTAAAAAGAAGGAAGAGGGTAAGGTCTTCCAAGATTTTATCTTATCTATCTGTACTACAGTGGAGGACCAGTGACAAAGCCTGGGGGGCCAAGCATTTCTTCACGAAACCTGTGAGCCTTCATGGCCAGATAGAATAGTGGGTTAATGTGGCGGGGGCTGCTGGGTGCGAGGTGGCAGATTAGAAGGTAGGAGGTGTTAAGTTCAATCAAACATGTGATAGGTTGAAGGAGTAAAAATGTTCCAGGTGATCTATATGTGTTTCATGGAAAATGTAGTTGGAAGGTGTTTGTTAAGGAGAAATTGGTTGATGTATGTGAAAAAGCTCCTGCTGGAAGATCTGTGGTCAACTGAGGTATCCTTCTACTGCCCCAATCAGTACACAATATTGGACCGATGAGCCAGTGAAGGAAAAAAAAAAGCCAAGGATTTGTTTTTCTTTGAGACATAGCGAGTGTAAATGTTGTGATACAGGGAAGTGACTTGGTTGGTAAGTGTAAGGACATAAGGAACCAACAAACAAAAATGTATTCGGTCTCAATCCCTAAAGCATGCTCTTACGGACATTATTAACATAGCTGTAAGTTCCTATGTGTTTTTTTTTTTCTTTACAATTTTTTCACTTTTTTCAAGGCATTTAAGTGATTGCTGACATTATTTCCTGGAAAATGATGGTTTACCCTTATCCTCTTAGCTTTTAATTATGACTCACGTATGCTTAATAGTTTTTAACCCAATTTTAATAGTTCAAGTAAGTATGCAAGTATCTCCTTAGTTTTTTTTTTGCTTGGTGCAGGCCAATAATTCGACCCTTTTGAAACAGGATAACATATTTTCCACACGACATGGTTGTTTAGAAAATGAAGAGATAGTCACTGCATCAGTTTGGGTTAAATAACCTGTTGGTGCTCTTACTAATTTGCAAAGTTAATTCCAGGTGGTGATTTAATTGTGCTGTATAAAATCTGGAATCTTCCCAGATACGCATCACACACCTTACCATTTTGTTATTTTATAAAGTAAAAAGCCTTAAAAGACTCTCATTGAAAAATTATGTGACGTTTAGCAGCTTGCAAGACCAGTGTTCTCTAGCTAGCCTGGTTTGCTTGTCATATCCACTAGCTAACACTGCTGCATTTCTTCTGTTAAGTTTCCTACGGTAAAATTACATTAAAATCTGTCATGCGTAGTTCCTTTAATTCAGTGTATGCCTTTAAATAAAATAAAATTAAATAAATTCTATTTCATGCATCTACCATGAGTGTGAAGGCACCTTTAGGTGGTCCACCATCTTTATTCTGCTATATCTCTGAAAACACATCTTTTTCACCACACCGACCACACAGTGATCAGCCATAAGATTACAAACATCAACATTATAACCAGCTAGGTTTTGGGTTACCTTTGTGCCATCAGGGCTGCTTCGGCCGCTCGGGCCGCTCGGGCGTGGCTCTGCAAGGCCACTGGGGGTGTGTGGTACCAGGATGTTGGCTGCAGATCCTTTGGGTGCTGTGGGTTGCAGGGTGGGTCCTCCTTCAATCGGATCTGGGGAGTTTAGACACTGGGTTGGCAGCCTTGGGCCCTTTGCCTTTCTATCAACTGGGTGTTCTGGTGCCTTTCTATTGTAGCCAGCATTGACTTCTATGTGGGGACTTGTGCTACATTAGGTAAATGGCATTGACATTTTTTTAAACATGATATCTAGTTTGACTCAGATCTCTTAAATACAGTAGGTAGTGTGTCCTTATGTGTTTTTTTTTACACTACACTAAAATTATGGATGAGAAACTCCAGGTATTCTGTTGGAGGTCATACACCACTCAACCAGCTGGGGGAGTGATGTACCCACTCAAACTCACACACACACACACACAAACACACATGAACACACATCCACACATGACTGTTTCGTCGTCTCTTACACACTTTTATACACACAGGAGCAAACACTTTCCACCACATCCTCTGTTGCTCTGCAATATTGCCAAAGCAATTACAAGGTGATAACATCTATAAGAGCAATGCTAATAATGCTACTAATAATAACAAAGCACATATAACAAGAACACTTTCCATTTCTCTCTCCCTACGTGAGCGCACGCATATACACACACACACACACACACACACACACACACACACACACACACACAGCGGCTTGTTCTCGCTCTGCATTATCAAACTGTAGGAAGCCAGGGATGTGACATTTCGCAAGTTCAGTAGGTTATCTCTGAGGATGGCAGCGTGAGCGAGAGAGTGCTGTATTCACGTGGTTCCAAGGCAAGCGTTATATAATCCTGATACACTACCATGAATAAAGAGCAGGTCTAGGCCATGCTAGCACAGAGTTTGGCAAGACTAACATTGGGGTAAAGGTTAGTTTAGGCTAAAATAGGAGGTGAGAAAAAGGTCAGTGAAAGTGTTAGCTAAGACTGAGCCAATTTAAGGTACCTAGATTAGAGCAAATTGACATTAATAAGCCTGGCTTAGGGCTAATGCTTAATTAGCATAGAAACAGAGGACCTTAGCATAAAATCAGTAAAAGCAAGACTAGAGTGTGGCCGGGGCGAGGAAAGCGCCAGTAGTGGCTTAGAAATGGCTGAAGCAAAGACTAGTCAGTGAATGCAGCAGCTCATCCTTTAGCTGGCAATCGTAGGCGTGAACACATTACATCTAGTCTCCGCTCTTACCATTGGCTCCCAGTGCATATAAGAAATAATTTTAGTTTGTTTTAAGACATTAAATTTAACTGTTTAGAATGGAGACAGACACTTAAGGTCTTCTGGTCAGTGATGTCTAGAGGTGCTCAGGTTGAAGTGTAAGCGGTGGTTTGATCGAACATTTGCTGTGGTTGTGCCAAAATTGTGGCACTTACAATACATCAGATAGATCAGATCTCAGACCTGTTCCTTTTTAAATCTAAAGTCCAGACACACTTGTTTACTCTCACATATCATTCCCAGTAGAGCCAGGTCCCTTTATCTGCTGAATAGGTTTTATTCCTAATGTTTGTTTTATTTTAACCTTGTAAAGCACATTGGTCAACTTTTAGTTGTTTTTTAAAGTGGTATAGAAATACATTTTGAGCTTGGGTTTGAGTAAAGGCATCAGCAAAGCAGTGAAGGTTAAGGCCAATAGACTGTAACCTAGCGGCAGTCAAGATTAGCATTGGTCAGCAGAATGAAAGCTAACCAGACGTCAGTAGGAGGTTAACCAGGATGGTATCTTCTAGCTGAGAACCAGTAGACACTCAAACTGGGCTGAGAAAGGGTCCCTACAGATGACCCAAGACTAACAGAAGCCATAAAATCTTAGTCTAAAATCAGGTAATAAAAAATATAAGAAACATTACATTTATCAACGATACAGTTTAGGCTAATATCAGGCTAGTAAAGACTAGTAAATGCTACAGCAGAACAGGTTAGGAAAATGTTAAAGCTGTAGACGGTAAAGGCAGTTTAAACTAAGGCCGGATCCGGATGGGACAGCATTTGTCATGGAAGAATCCATATAAGTGGTTTATGCTAAAATAAGGGTATAAAGCTAGATTAGTATACTGTACATTTGTAAAAGGGTATTGAGTAAATATAAAAAAATAAATACAATTAATATTGATGTATGATATGGCAGAGAATTGAATGGTAATTAGCATATCAACAGCGAGGGCTATTATTGTTCAGCTTAGCCACGCTACTTGTGGGGAGGGCTAGTTTTAGCTACGGCATAGCTAAGCTACGGTAACAGACACTAGCTCTGGACCAGTGTAGACTGGAGGAAAGCAGAGGTGAATAGAGATTATGAAAGTGCTGTGGGATGTAGGAATAAGTCCTGTAGAAGCTAAGACACGCTAAAAGGATGCTAGCAGTTTGTACTGTGTGTGTGTGTGGGTGTGTGTGTATATATATGTGTGTATGTGTGTGTGTTGGGACACAGCAGTAGAATTGTGGCCATGAAGGGGAGTGAATTTCATTTGTGTCTCTACAGGAGTCGTAGGAATGCGTGGGCTTGGTTTTATTACTTGTGAACCTTAGGATCTCTTCAGCGCTGTGTTTGTGGTGAGGAGCCGAGACGAGGAAGGGGCGGGGTCAGGTTAGCTTTTCCTCCGAGAGAAAGTTTAAGTGGAGACTTTATAAAGAAGTGTTCCAGCGTGTGAGTCAGGAGGCTGAAAGGTTTCGCCTCTCACCTCCCGCAGACGTGTGAATGGGATTTACTTTGGTGACAGATCCATTCCCTGTAACCCCCTCTCCCTCTCCCCTCTCACTGGTCTTCAGCCTCAGTCTAACTTCTGTCCTACAGTGCTCTCTTTATACTTTCTTTTTATCCTAACTTCCCTACTGCTCGCTCTTTCTCTGTCTGTCTGTCTCTCTCTGGTTCTCTCCCTCATTCTATTCTCTCTTCTCTCCTTCTGTCATTGCTTGCTCTCAGACTCTTTCTCCTGTGCTAACTTGCCAATCTCTCTGCTCCATAAGGGAGAAAGTATCTCTGAACCTTCTCAGCAGATCTCAGGGATCTCAAATTTGTTCCTCGGGGGTTGTGCAGACTCCGCACTTTATCCCGTCACCATGTTGTTTGAGTTCCTGCCATCCCTCTGTCCTTCCCCTCAGTCTCTGATCTCACACTGACAACCTGTGTGTCCGGAGGCATATTATAGAAAAGCTACAGATCAGGGCAAGTTTTATTCTCCATGGTGCTGAATGCTGAATCCATACAAACATGTTACTTTGTCCTTTGCAGACATTGTGGAGGATTTCTCATTTTATTTGCCAGCAGAAAGTATTTCACACAAAGAACATAAATTCTCACCATGGTTATTACTTACCAGTTGTCACTAGTCATAATTATTAATTCTACCTAGGGTCATTGTAGTAGTTCTATCTGGTCTAACTTTCCAGTTCAATCCAGTCTTGCTTAACAGTTATAGCTAGTTTAAATGGCCATTTCTAGCTCGTCCAACTTACCCATTCAAACAATTGCAACTTACCAGTTCTAAATGCTGAATCTGAAATAAGCCTGACATGAAATAAACTAGTCCAACTCACCAGTTCTAAGTATTCTAACTTACCAGTTTTGTCTAGTCTATTTTAACAGATTAGCTAGTCTAAATTAGCAGTTCTATTTAGTCTTACTTACTGGCTTCAATTAGTTTAATCAATACCAGTTCTATCTGGTACAACTTATCAATTCTAACTAGTCCAGCTAACAAGTTCTAGCTAGTCTGGCTTACCTGTTTTAACTAGCTTAAATTAGAAGCTCCAAACTATCTAACTTACAAGATCTAGCATGTTAAAATTTCCAGTTTAAACAAATTGAATTTATCAGTTCTAACTAGTAACAATGGCAGCATGGTGGGTTAGTGGTCAGCACTGTCGCCTTCCACCTCCATGTCCCGGATTTGATCCTCGCGTTGGGTCTGTGTGCATGGAGTTTTGCATGTTTTTCCCATGCTTGATGGGTTTCAACTGGGTTTCCACTGGGTTCCCACTGGGTACTCCTGTTTCCTCCAACAGTCCAATGACATGCGGATTAGGCTAATTGGTGTCTTCAAATTGCATGTAGAGTGTGGGTGTTGACCGGAGGTCTTACCACGGTCGTACAAAATGGAAATAAATACAATGGTCATCGTTGGCCTCTATGGTCCCTAGTTGGACTACAGTGGTTCCTAGATGAAGTAATGGAATGAGTTACAATCCACAGTCTAGCTAGTGTAACTTACAGGTTTTAACTAGTTTAACTTCCCAAAGTTGAGCTAATCTAATTACCTTTTTCTTGCCAGTCCAAGTTACTAGTTTAAACTAGTATTACTTACTGGTTTTATCTAGTCTAACTTACCTGTTAAGATAGTCTAAATTTACATTTCTGGCTAGTGTAACTTACTGGGTCTAGCTAGTGTAACTTTACAATTCTAACTAGTCAAACTTACTAGATCCATCCTACTAGATGGAGCTACAGTAGTATAACAAATGTACAATTTTAACTAATCTAAGTTCTAACTAGTCCATTTTATTCATTCTAACTAGTCTAGCTTTTAGTATAGCAATTGACTGGTTCTAGTTAGTGTAACTTACCAGTTCTGTCTTATGTTACTTACTGGTTTTAACTAGATTAACTTACCAGTTTTAGCTATTTTTACATATTCTAACATATCTAGTTCTAACTAGTTCTACTTATTTTACCAAGTCTAAATGAGCAGTTTTGGCTAGTGTAACTTACCAGTTCTAGCTAATACAATTTTCTAGCTCCAACCTGTCTAACTTACCAGATCAAACTAGACTTAATGTATAATTTTAAATAATATAAAACGCCAGTTCTAGTATTTTTCTAATATATCCAATATTTTTCCAGTTTAACATTCATTTTACGCAAAACTAAGCAGTTCAAGTAATTCCCAAGTTTAGACCAGTTTAAGTTGGTCAAACTAACCAGTTACACCTTCCTACTTAATGATTCTAGCTAGTCCAACTAGCCAGTTTTAGCTAGTCTAAATAACAACAGAAAACAACTTAAGCTCTCTAGTTTTAGATCATCTAGATTACCAGTTGTAACCAGTCCAGCTTATTCTCTAAATTAGTTTAATTCATTTCAGTAACACAGCAGAAATAATTAGTGTTGTAACTCTGGTGAGGAGGAGGTTGTGTGTTGAGGGAATTTAAGCCGCTACTGTGACTTGACTGTGAGAAATAATGCCATGTCCAGCTGAAAACTACACACACACACACACACAGACAGTCTTATTTCTACTTTCAGCAACATCTTAATATTAGGAATGAACCAGTTGTCCTGAGACTTCTCTCTGCTTTCTGTCCTACTCAGTGTTCTGGGTCCAGCAGTAACGTTCAGAGTGAAGCCCAACACTGGGAACATCACCACAGCACTGCTGGCCCAAATGGCAGGTACGTATCTACACACACACACACACACACACACACACACACACACACACGCACACACACAGCTGCATATTTCTCTTCTCAATCTGCATCAGTCAAGTCAAACAGATGACATATTACCAAATCATTGCCAAGTAAGCGTGTGTGTGTGTGTGTGTGTGTGAGTGTGTATAAGAGCCTCTTGTAAGTGTGTAGAGAGAGGTAATGGCTGGCCTCGTCAAACTAAAATGTCAGACAAAATGTTAAGTCAACATCATCAGCCTCCTGCTCGCCTCGCAGAAATTATGAACGATGAGCGTCTTTGCTCTCGAATGCTAATTCCCGACTTTATTTCTGAGAAGAGCGTCTCCGCCTGCGCTTTATCACCCTTTAATTAGAGAACCTGCGCTCGCTCGAGTCTTCTTCACCTTTTGGAGTGACACAGTTTTCTCTCATTTGAAAACAGCGTGACTAGCTTCTTGATCGGCCATTTTTGTTTCCTTTCCGAAATACAGTAGCTGCAGTGCTAGCCAGGTGGACATACAGTATATGTAGGATGGCGATAATTACCGTAAACCAGAAAATCGTCCACATTGACTCCTCTATCGGCACTTGGGCGTTTCCGCCTCACCATCAGAACACACTTCAGTTGGTACGGCTGAAGCTTAGGTGTCTTTTCACGCATGCAAAGTGCGAGCAAACGGACACGCAGTGGGTAAACGTCTGTGCTAGCGACTGCATGGTTGTCGGTTCTGATCCCAGGCTAGGCAGAGAGCTGTTGAGCCTTTTAGCGAGTGGCCTTAACCCTGAAGCCTCAGCTGTAACTGTCTCTGGATAAAAGCCTCGGCCAAATGAATAAATGTAAAAGTAAAAGCAGGTGGATGAAGCTGCACTCCCGTCTCGCTACCCCCCCCCATGTCTCTCCCTCTCTCTAATTGGAATAGAGCGACGGTGGAGTGTCTCGCTGTGAGATTAGCATGAATCTCTCTTTCTCGCTCACACACACATACGCACACACACACACACAAACAGTTGACCTTCACTCCAGCAAACACTTGTCAAAATGCCAGGCGTAATTACGTGGGCCTCTCCAGCTAAACTAATGGCCAACATCCACCTGACTCGTGTGTGTGTGTGTGTGTGTGTGTGTGTGGCTGAGGGGGGTAACAGTGTATTTATGGTTATAATCAAATCTGATTTAAAGAAAGTTATAAAAATTCATAAATCATAAAAATTTCCTGTCTAGACACACACACACACATTGGTCACGCCTCCTTCACTAAGACTGATACACACACACACACACACAGAGGCCACGCCTTCTTCACTAAGGCTGATACACACACAGAGGCCACGCCTTCTTCACTGAGACTGACACACACACACACACAAGCCACGCCCTCTTCCCTAAGACTGACACACACACACAGACAAGCCACGCCCTCTTCCCTAAGACTGACACACACACACAGACAAGCCACGCCCTCTTCCCTAAGACTGACACCCACAGGCCACATTTCCCTCACTGAAACTGACACACACTCATAGAGGCCACGCCTCCCTTACTGACACACACAAACACAGGCCACACCCCCTTCACTGAGACTCTAAGAAATGTTGTCCTTTCTTTGTAATACTGATGCTATGGTTTACGATTTGTCATTGTGTGTATAAAGTTTTACAGCTCCGTGCAGTCGTGTGTGTGTGTGTGTGTGTGTGTGTGTGTGATTCTTTCGCCTTTAAGCCGACTCTGATTAGGCCCCAGGCTGTGTGGTTCGTGCCGAAGTGAAACTCAGGCTCTGATTACTTGCGATGTCGAGGTGACCTGCTCCTCGTCTCCGTGGGGGGTCTGTGCTTCATGACGTCCTTTTCAAACACGGAGTCGGAGCCAGCCGACGAGGAAAACGGACGTGGGTGTGTGTGAGCGAGTGTGTGTTAGCCTGTAATTGCCTTACGCAACCTCCTTTAGCTTTGTGCTGGAGCAGTGAGGATAATGGAGCTAAAATAATAAGTCTGGCGTCTAACTCTACCCCCCCCCGGATTGTTTCAGTGTCCGCCATCTTGGATCTACCAGGAAGGCATTTTAACCTTAACGCCGTTGTGTACAACAGTGAAGTAAAGAAATCGTATCCTGATATCTGAACTCAAACAAAACATGCTGCTTATTTTCCATTTGCTTAGACTGGAGTGCGTGCAGGAAGCTAGCGCAGCTGTCAGATCCAGACATGGTGCATGATTCAGTTCAATACTGTAAGCCGTAGACAGACTTTGCCACGCAAACAGTGTGTGTGTGTGTGTGTGTGTATGTGTGCTGGACAAACCTCTTACACACTTCCTGAATCGATGCAGATTTGGGCGAGGATGTGGCGAGCAGCCACGCAGCCTTTGCTAACAGACAGGGATTAGCGGAGGCAGGCGTTGTTTTCGTTTGCTAATTCCCTCTCCAGGGAAACGGAGCTGAATAATAATATCAAGTGCGTGAATGTGAAATGGTCGATGAAAGCGAGAGAGATTAAGAAGAGTGACAAACACGACAGCTTGTCAGCGAGACACAGAATCTATGTGTTAGCGAGCGGGGACTGCGGAGTTTGAGTGTGTGTTCGCTGAGCCGACCAGGGAGACTCGCAGCGCAGAGGGAAAAATCAAGTGGAAATTTAGAACCTAAAATAAAATAAAAACTTTTTTTTTTGTTTGTGTCCATGTCATCTGCTGGATATTAAGTGAGGGATGGTTTAAGGAGTGTTATGTTAGCACAGGGCTAGGATGTGTTGCTTAATTACACCATATAAAGCCAAACAAAGGCACCAAATTCATCCAGGTTTTACATGAAAAATTGCATTTTATAATTTGTTTAAAAGCAGTGCTCTGGTTATGTTCAATATTGTTTAAAGGCAGCTCACTGATTGGTATGTTTAGAGGCAGTACTCAGAATGGTGTGTTTAGAGGCAGCACTCCGATTTGCCTGTTTAGAGACAGCACTCTAATTGGTCTGTTTAGAGGCAGCACTCTGATTGGTGTGTTTAGAAGCAGCACTCTGATTTGCCTGTTTAGAGGCAGCACTTTAATTGGTCTGTTTGGATGCAGCACTCCGATTGGCCTGTTCAGAGGCAGCACTGTGATTGGTCTGATTAGATGCAGCATTCTGATTCATATTGTTTAGAGGCAGCACTCTGGTTGATCTGTTTAGAAAAAGGGCTCTGATTTGTCTGACTCTGATTGATCTGTTTAGAGGCAGCACTCTGATTTGTCTAACTTTGATTGGTCTGTTTAGAAACACATTTCTAATTAATTGCTCTGTTTAGAGACATGACTCTGATTGTCATACTTAGAGGCAACACTCTAAATGGTCTGTTTAGAGGCAGAGCTCTCATTGGTCTGTTTAGATGCAGCACTCTAATATTCCTGTTTAGAGCCAGCACTCTAATTGGTCTGTTCAAAGGCAAAATTTCTATTGTTTAGAGACAGCACTCTGATTTGTCTGTTTAGAGGCAGAGCTCTGATTGGTCTGTTTAGATGCAGCACTCTGATTTTCTTGTTAAGAGACAGCATTCTGGTTGGTCTGATTGGTGGGTTTAGAGGCAGCACGCTGATTGGTGTGTTTAGAGGCAGAGCTCAGATTTGTGTGTTTAGAGGCAGAGCTCTGATTGGTGGGTTTAGAGGCAGATCTCTGATTAGTGTGTTTCGGGGCAGAGCTCTGATTGGTGTGTTTGGAGGCAGAGCTCTGATTGGTGTGTTTAGAGGCAGAACTCTGATTGGTGTGTTTAGAGGCAGAGCTCTGATTGGTGTTTAGAGGCAGAGCTCTGATTGGTGTGTTTCGAGGCAGAGCTCTGATTGGTTGGTTTAGAGGCAGAGCTCTGATTGGTGTGTTTGGAGGCAGAGCTCTGATTGGTGTGTTTAGAGGCAGAACTCTGATTGGTGTGTTTAGAGGCAGAGCTCTAAATGGTTTTTCGAGGCAGAGCTCTGATTGGTGTGTTTTAAGGCAGAGCTCTGATTGGTGTGTTTAGAGGCAGCACGCTGATTGGTGGGTTTAGAGGCAGAGCTCTGATTGGTGGGTTTAGAGGCAGAGCTCTGATTGGTGGGTTTAGAGGCAGAGCTCTGATTGGTGGGTTTAGAGGCAGAGCTCTGATTGGTGTGTTTAGAGGCAGCACGCTGATTGGTGGGTTTAGAGGCAGAGCTCTGATTGGTGGGTTTAGAGGCAGAGCTCTGATTGGTGGGTTTAGAGGCAGAGCTCTAATTGGTGTGTTTAGAGGCAGCACGCTGATTGGTGGGTTTAGAGGCAGAGCTCTGATTGGTGTGTTTAGAGGCAGAGCTCTGATTGGTGGGTTTAGAGGCAGAGCTCTGATGTTTGATGCTCTTTGTTTTTTAGAAGCAGCTTTATTATTCTAATGTAACATATCTGTGATTAATTTGCATCTGAGCAGCAACACAACACTAATTAAAATTGTTTTATAGCGGTTTGTTTCTCAGAAGTTCATCTGTTCTGTCTGTTTTATAATTAAGGCGTGTAATGAACGAGTTCTTACTGAAAAAACAACAACAAAACCATTGAAATAGGGAAGTAATAAAATAAGCAACATTTCAAAAGTAAGAACTAAAATAATCATAATAATAATAATACTACATTTTACATTTTGCTCTGTAGGATTTGAATATTTTTTCCCTTGGTGCCACCGTGACTGACCCCTGTCAATCAATCAAACTCATTAGCATATGAGGACACACCTACTGGGATTGTTCTTGGTTTGATGTTTGGATCACATTGAATACATTTGGGAGAAAAAAAAGAAGCAATGTTTCTTTTGTTAAATATCATTCCATTATAGATCTGCAGTCTAGTCTAGTGTGTGTGTGTGTGTGTGTGTGTGTGTGTGTGTGTGTGGGTGCGCACACAGGAGTGTGTTTTGTCTGTCCATAATGGCAGCGCGTCGTGTGCCCATAATGCCCCCGCTGAAAGCAGCCGTGCTCAGCTGCTGAATAGAGAGAGAGAGGAAGAAAACAAAGGCGGACTCGGTGCACTTCAAAGCAGGCGGATGACATTTAGGGCCCTCGGTGTTCAAAGCTCCCTTTCTGCTTTTGTACTTCCCTCTTTGAATATAATTAATAATATTTCCTCTCTCTAAAAAAAAAAAAAAAAAAAAAAAAGGGGATGAGGAGCGAGCGGGATTAGCACTCCGCTTCGTCCGATCTGCGCTTATTTCATTATGCAGGTGTTTTTTTTTTTTGTTGTTGTTTTTTTGATCCTTTCGCTTTCTCCTTCATGCGTCTACTTTTATACTGTGCTGCAGTTTTGCTTCAAATGAGCAACTTTGTTCTTTCATCAGTAAAAAAAAAAAAAAAAGGATAAAAACATGAAAAGAGAAATGAGCTGCTGTACATAAACAAAGAACCAGAACATTTTATTCGCAGCTTATTCGACGATATGAAATCACAACTCTGGCTCCAGAGCTCTTCACTTGAGACGGCACTCAGGCACTGTTTGTCACCATTTTAATAACATGTAAAGAAATAAAACGGTTATAGAAAATGAATCAGTAATGTCATGTATGGTTTATCCATTGAACAAGTTCCTGTTCTCACTTACACTACAGCAGCCATCGTTATAAAACCTAAAGAACGCATGGATCGTCCCTGTCCGTAGAGAAGTAAGAAAGAGGAAAGCTAATCCAGCATAGAAGATGTCTGGAGTGGGTGAGGTATCAGATAGTGTCAATGTACAACCACAGTTATGTCTTCTTAAATGATTTCCCGAAAGATATACGGTGATAGCACTCGCCCTTACCCGTCCTCACGATGCTAAATGGCTATGATGGATAGAAGATGGAGAGAAGATAGCATTCTGGTGTTTTTCTTTGCAAGCACAGGAGCATTACTGTCCTGCAGTGCACACACTCAGCGCCGGCCTGCCGTGGGTGGGATCTGACGTTTGATTGACAGTTAAAGCCGTGGCATCGACACAGGAAGGGTAGGAATGCTAAATTGGCTTCTCTATCTTCGTCACTATCGCTCAGGCTGCTCTCGCAGCTCACGGACTCCGACAGATCAGCCACGAGTTCACACGTGGTGTTTCCACACGTCACACCAGTTGTTCCACACACACATTCCTGGTGCAGTGCTCGTTTCTATTCTCATGTGCATTATTTCCCACGCAGCTCCTTTATTTCCATATTTATTTATGAATCATTGTTTTTATAATTTATCATTTTCTTTTAAATACATAATTCAGTGAATTCCTATATTTTATCCTCATTCATTCATTTTCATGTTTAGTTATTTCATTGTTTTTCATGAATTGTTTCAGATGATTCATTGATTATTAGGTGATTCATTCATTCTCATCGGTTACTTTCAAAAGCATTCATTTATTTTCAGATGATCCACATAATTTCATATGATGCATTTATTGTTAGACTATTTATTTATTTTAATTCAATTGTTTCATTGTTTCAAAGGATTTCTCTGCTTGTTTCGTCATTGATTTACTTCTGTCTGATTCTTTTTTCAAATGATTTATTCACGCTTAAGTGAATTGTCTATGGTTAGATGAATCATTTAATTACGAGTCGTTGCTGGGTTAAGAGTTTGTAGAAACAGTTAACGCTAAAAATAATCTGATCAGCATCTGACACATAACTGCTCATAATTTTACTTCTACCCAACATTTTGATTTCATTTACGGCACAAGGTTCAGTTTTCATAGTGTACGTCCCATTTTTTTCGGATTAAGCCACGCTCGTGTGTGGTTTTGTTGAATGACACATGGCCCACCTCGGGGGAAAAAAAGATAACGTCACTTACTCGTTACTCAACATTTTGATTTTATTTATGGCTCAGGTTTAACTTCAGTCGAATACACAAGGACTGGCAAAGTTTCATTAAATTCTGTTCAGCCAGATTTGCGTGACGCTGTGAACAAATCAAGCTGGACGGACATACAGGTTGTTTTCTGGTTGTAAAAGTAATGATGTCATCAAAAGAGCAAGTTCTGACCAATATACAGACAAAACCTTTCTTTTTTTATTTCGATTATTTATTTATTTTTATATAATATTTTTACCATTATATAGGGATTTTTCAGCTTGTTTCATGATTAATTAGCTTTTATATGAATCTTTTTTAAATTATATGTTCATGTGAATCATCTATTGCTAAAATTATTTTCAAATGATTCAATTATTTTAACATAATTTACTTAAGGTTATATTTTCAAATGAATCTTATTGATTATTAAGTGATTAATTACACTCATTTACATACGAAATTTTCAAATAATTCACTGTTTCTTTTTTTAATTGATTATTTGTTTTAATTGATTCATCTGTTCTTAAATAATTAATTTATTTGCATTTGACATTTATTCTGGACTGGTTCCCTACTTGTCATGATTTATTTATTTTAATGTCTTTATGTTCATAATTTTCTGTGGATTCACCTCATATCATAAAGTGATTTTCACGTGATTCATCGGTTGCTAGACAATTTGTTTTCTTTATTTAGTTATTTTTAAATAAATGTAAACATTTTGTGATGGTTTATTTATACCTATATGATTCACTATTTGTGCCCCAATTTAGAATTTTTCAAATAATATATCTATATATAAAACTATTTGTTAATGTTCATGATTTACATTTTATACGCGATTTGTTTTCCACTCATTCATTCATTTTCGTGATATTTAAAAAAATCCTTTTACTCACTTCCCATTTATTCTCTTTTAGTTTCACATGATTTGTTTTTATTCTCCGTGTTTATTCCCACATGTTCATTTGTCACATGCAGAGCAGGGGATTACACTTTTCATGGGTTTGTGATTACATTTGCTCACATGATCATGTGAAGAAGCTGTGATTGTTTTTCAAGGTTTTTTTTTTTTTTTTTTTTTTCATTTTGTCTGTGAGGACATTTTTGGACGCACCATATGGTGAGATCCCCTGTTGTCATATAGTCTGAGCCACTCCTACATCAGCAATCATATAGTCCCCATCCCAGTGTCAGGTCTGAAGCAGGTCCTCAATCTGTCCCTGAAATGGAGGTCAGAACGTCCCTCCTGAGCCCCACTTCACTTCAGCTTCCTGAAATCTCCACATGTGAAAAAGTGCCTCATGAACCTCCTCTCTGAACTGGTGTTGATGTGAGCATCCTTTAGAAAGAAAAAGAGAGGAGAGAGAAGGGAGTGAGATGAGAGAGATGAATTATGGATCAGTCCTAAGAGGAACATCTCTCTTCTCCGCTACTCATCTGGAACTGGTGGTTTTAATCGATATGGCACCCTGGTCACAGGTCACCTACCCAGCATGCACTGGGGCGTTGCAGTATGACACCCTCCCTGTTCTTTTAGGCGTTATCTGTGAAGGAACTGAAGCTTCAGTATCCACAGGTTCTAAACTCTTACCTCCAAATACACACCATAAATAACACAAAATTCAATGTATCCTCCTTTACATAATTATAAGATAATATGTGTTTAAACTGATAAATGAGAAAAATATTCAGTAAATGACTTCATTTATTATTGATTAATTAATGATCAAGTGTTGATTGTTTATTACGAACAATTTACTAATGAAACAAGTCAAACGGAAACTAATAGCTGGAACAGATTTAGTGTTTTCTCCTCTAATATAGAGGAATTAACTAAGGCTTCTACTGTGGTTCAGGGAATCATATTTCCGACCTGAAATAATTGAATAAAATTATATCCATTTTTATCTTAAAGCTACCTAGCTAACTAACTAATCATAGCCATTGAGGTAAGACCAAGAAGCGTAATGGAACTAACCAACCAGCTATTTCACTACAGCTACCATGCTAAGACTGACATGAACTGCCTACGTACTTACCTAAGTAACTTAATAACTTACGTAGAACTTAACGTTCTAAAGTTGAGATGTAAATAAGTAATAGAGATAATTAGAGCTAATCGAATAAATAAATTCACTAACTAGCTAAATGCATGCTATCAGGGTGAGAAACTGCTAGCGATTCGCCCACGACTAGCTTGCCAGCTATCAACTTAAGGCTAAACTGAGTAATACAGCCATCTATCAGTTTAACACCTAACTCTTTGGAAGTCTTAGCTAGCTAACCGATTTACGTTTTCTGAAATGAATGAACACAGTTTATAAAGTAACTCATATTTTTAACTTCGATAATAATAGCGCAACTTTACCACCAGACTGCGTGTTTCATTTAAAGGCCAAACACATCATTAGTGCAAGTTGGCCAATGCATGCTAGCTATCAGGTAAGATTAAAGGGATTAATAGAGGCAGTTATTTTTAATCCTTCTCTTAAAGTGAGGATTAAAAAAAAAACAAAATTTGTCATGTCTCCAAGAAACCCCAAAGTGTAAACCTTTCAGTCCTCAGGGAAAGAAAACACAGCTGAAATGGTCCCATCCATCATTAAACAGGTTAAAGCCTGGACATTTTAAACAGACAGCTGTCAATCAAACATGCTCGTTCGAATATTAGGCCACACCCCAAATTCGGTCCCTAGATGTAGGTCATTACGTTCTTCACTGTAGCTGGAACATTTCCGATATGATACTTCACCCGGCATTAACGTAACAGATGTAAGCTTGTGGATTTTGTGCATAAAAAAAAAAAAAAGTCGCTACGACAGGTTGCGTTTAATTTTTTTTCCCCACACGCTGGTGTGTGTTGCGTCTCACAGCATTGTAATTAAAGTGTGTTAATAACAAGAGCCAGAGAAAGCACTTAACACATCATTAACCTGCAATGTTAACTGTAAAAGGTGTGTGTGTGTGTGTGTGTGTGTGTGTGTGTGTGTGTGGCCGCAGGGAAAGTGTGTGTTCAAGTGTATGACAATACTGAAAACATGTATCTCTGCTGCTCTAATTACTTTCCTACAGAGCCCCGTGGCCTTCTGGGTATTTTTTCTACTTCACACAACACCTCTGTGTTCCAGCCGACACACACTGGGGACACATTGCTTGTCTTATTTTATCCCCCACTCACTCACTCACACACACACACACACACTCTCTCTCTCTCTCTCTCTCTTTCTCTCGCTCCATCTCTCAGTCCGCTGCTTCGGCTGAGGAGGTGTCGCATTATCACCTGGAGGTGTAAACAGGCGACGAATTGCCTTTTCCTCACCACTCTCTCTCTCTCTTACACACACACACACACACACACACAGATACAACATGGTTGTCTTTGCAAGACGAGATCTGTTTTGCCTTTTCACACCGTTTCTCTTTTTCTCTTCATCTCTCTCCATCTTTCTGTTGTGCGCTCGTTTCTTTAAAGTCTAAGTGATGAAAAAGTCAACCCGAGCACGAACGATCAGCTGAGACATGCTTGTTATCAGATGTTTGCGTCTTTAGTTTCGTTTTGCACTGGTGATACCTGACTAACGGAGATAATAAAATATATAGATACATTTCGAAAGAGTTTATTTCACAATAGTGGAAGCCATCTTGGACAACCAGGATCATGTTGTTTAGTCGCGTGGTTGTTTCAAGCCACACCCTCTATGTTTCAGCGTGTTAAGTTTTACTCGACCCGCTAGGTATCAGAGCTGGTGCGCTACCTTCCACTGTTCGAAATTCAGTAGAGGAATCTTTTTCAGCATGGTGGTGCAAAGTACCAGCATGTGGCACAACTCCAGGCAATGGAGGATGCACGTGATGCCACCCATGTGCATGACCGCCAAGGATGGATGTGTTTTTTTTTTTTTTTCCTGGAGAACATCCTTGCCGATGTATATGAGGTCCTCTGATGTGTTTCATTGCATTATTGGTTCAGACAAACAGTTTGTAGTGCATTAACGAATACATATTTTTACCTATTTTGGGACAAATAAACGATACATTTTACCAAACACGAGGAGCAGGAAACCTACCCAGATCAGACATATCATTGAATCCTTAAATTGGTATACCCAACATTGTGTAGGTTCCTTCTTGTGCCATCAATTAAAGAACCAACCAACCAACCATTTCACTTCACCTATCAAGTTAAGACCTACCTACAGCTTCGAGGGTGCGCTGTGGTTTCTGAAATCAGGATTTTAATGAGTGCTGTACTGTAATTCACAAAGGTGGGGCCTCCATGGATCAGATTGGTTTGGCTGATGCATGCTTGATCAGATTGTGATCTGGGGAATTTGTTAGTCAGATCAACAACCTTAAACAATTTTCCTGCTACACAGCCGGCTGTAATGCCCTGAGTGTCCTGATACCTTTTTATCATGGACAGGATTGACCGGATGGGCTTGTCTTTCCACCAGCACTGATAAACCCTGGGTGCCCATGATCGTGTCACCAGTTATTATATTATTAATAATCAGTACAAATTTTATGACTGATCTGTGTATTTCCATGAACTTTGTTGTATTTGAATACTGTACCAGTTCAAAGTTTGGACACATCTTTTAACTTCATGGTCTTTCCTGATATTGAGCAACTTTATATTCTCTCTTCATCATCATCTCTCAGCAACATCAGTTATTATTTTACAGCGTTAAGGTCAGCTGTTCCAGAACGGTTCTTACAATATAACAGTATTGTGTCAGGTGCATTTGTAAAACCCATCAAGCACCATGATGAAACTGTCTCTCATGAAGACCTTCCCAGGAAAGCAAGACAAAAACTTACCTCTGAAGCACTTCAGATTAGAGCCCTTATGAAGATTTACAGAGACACAGTTTCTGGAAATGTGTTTAAACATTTTGAGGAAAGGAAAAAAAAAAAACGGTAACGTGAAGTTATGATTAGATGATCATAACTTGTTAGTTGTGTTTGCCTCGTGCCAGGGACACAGCGTCCCTCATCTGACCGAACTGTTTGTACCTGATTGCGTTGGTTGTTCTCGTTTTGTTCTTTTTACAAATTGTGTTTCAGCCTCCATTTCTCCCTCTGTTTCTGTCTCTGATAAAAGATTAAAAACTCTTCATTCTGTGCAAAAGTTTTTTAGCAGAAAAAAGGAAAAAAAAATACACTTTGTCCTTGGCCACTCAATGTCCCCTACCTCTCTTCCACTTGGCTCGTCTCTAATGAACCAGCAGTTTTCTGTCTATTTGCGGTTTCTACAGCTCTACGCTAATAATTGTATCTTGGGGCAGAATTATTAGGGCTCTGACACACCAAGTCATCATCATCAAAAAAAAAAAAAGAAAGCCAGCACCGAAAAGCACTCCTGCTGCCTCCTGTCGTCTCTGATAAAGTGCACTTGAATGTGTCTGGAAAAAAAAAAAGTAGAACTTTAAGAACACAAAAAATATAGAATCTTGAAAATAAAGGACGCATCCAGGATAAATCTGTTTGTGTGAAAAATTAAAATAACAATACGTAAATAGGCGAGGAAGAAAGGCGAGATTAAGGAGGAAACCAGATGTAAATTTCTGCGTTTGTGCATGCGCTAAATGTGTTCAGATCTCCCAGGAAGAATAAACTGAACTGGAAGGTCAAGAATAACTCAGAGTAAAGGGATGACACAGGATTTAGATTTTTTTTCTTTTCTTTTCTTTTTCAAAATTCTGATATGAATAAAATGAATAAAGGAGTGTTGAGGTGAGTGTGTGTTATGTTAATGAGATAAATGTGAATGAAAGCCCTTTTCAAATGCTCAGTTTAACGTGAGGGGAATCGCTAATAAAGCCAGCCCACAGCGGTGATGATATTAATAAGTTACAATTCTTTTTCTTTTTAGCAGCTTTCTGATTATTTCAGCAAGGCATCATTTGAATATCCACCTGCATCCACATACTAAAGAGAAAGATGAACTTATTAAGACTTTTAAGACTTATTAAGGATACAACTTATTACTCACTCATTGGATATTAGAAATTAAAGGTCCCATATTTTACTCTTTTGTTAACCGGTGATGCTGGTGCTGTAATGCTTTAGCTGAAAAAACACTCAGGCAATGCACCTTCTTTAATACCTGAAACTTCCTTCACTTCATTCCTCCTCCAAATGCACTATTTCAGTGTCTTCTTACTGTATGTGAGGTCACATTAGCTGGTAAATCTACTTGACATGTCCAGCACATTTTGGCTTGTACCCACATAGTGAAGATCTGTCATAACCTGGAATGTTAAAGTGATTAAAAAGCAACTTTTACATAATAGGTGGCTGTTAAAACTCTGTCTGTCATTTTGTTTATTCTTTGCTATTGTAAGTAATATGTAAAGATTAAAGTAAGAGAGAATTAAATACAGATTTAACAATGATTTATGATTGAGATGATGGTAAGCGTTAAAATAAATCTATGAGGGGTGTTAAAGCCATCTGGACTTGCGAAGTCATTTTTTTGTCATTAAACAGACAAGTAAAACAGAAGATGTAAAAGTGATCACTACAGTAATCAGATTCTTACCGGCAGTAAAACACCTGAACGATGAAAACGTTTCAAAGAAAGTTGTACGTTCGTGAATGACAATCTCGGCCAAATGGAAGTGCACTGCAGTCCTTCCCATGAACCTACACCTGATCCTTTTCGCCAATTGAAGACACATCTGTCTGTGTGAACTGTACAAACCATCATTCACCAGCACCACTTACGAGAAACCACGTCCCCCAGCACGTAAGAGGAAAACGTCTGGGACTAGCACATCCCCAGTACACTCCTGAAATCGCTCCACGCCATTTCCACATGTTTGTAAAGGCAATTAAAGGAGTTCCTGGGAGGCCAGCTTAACGAGATCACAATGAGGTCAATGGTTCTTCTCCCTCTCGAGCACTTTGGGATTGTGGGTAATCATCTCTCATGCTCAGTCTCAGTGCACGTGTGTCACTCGTATAGTCAACATTCGTGCGTGCATGTACTGTTTACTTTCACATTGTGACCTGCGTAAAATGTTTTTTTTACTGCAACAACAGTCCGGGTTAAAAACGTTAAAGATATTGTAGCAGTGCGGGAGATAAAGCTGTTTAATGACAACGCAATTTCACATTTCCACGAAATCCTCAAAAGGAGGCAAAAGCAAGTGTTAGAGAGGTTCCTAGTTAAAGATTCCAGTTTGCCAACATCTCGTTAGTGTGTGTGTGTGTGTGTGTGTGTGTGTGTGTGAGAAAGTTGTCCTACACAGTAGCCCCCTTCCTTCCTCCTCTCCTCTCTCATCGTACTGTAGCCACAATTCTTTTCAAAGGTAAAGTTAAGTTAATTTGTTATATTTTTACTTTATTTTTAGGATTCATTATTTTTATATGAGTGCTTTGGATTACAAGCATGTTACCAGAACAAATTATGCTCGCAATCCAAGAATTAACTGCACTTAAAAGTAGCCAGATTTGAGGCTGATCTTTCTGACGTATATAAGGCTAGTTACTGTAGAACATTAGTGCAGGCACAGCAGAAGCTTGACCTCACCTGTTCTTGTACTCAGTTCTTGTGAAATATAAAAGAAACTGATAGGAGGGTCTGATGATGAACACATTCTGTTTGGTTTTCTGTAGTTTTAAATGAAATGATCTGAACACCCCTTTACTGACATGTATTTGTCCAGCCAATCACTATGAAGAAATTGGACAAAAAAAATTTTCTCACTCATGCTCGAGATATTCTAAGGTATTCCTCGGTATTTCTCGTGTTTTCAGTGCATTTCTGACAAACAATTCCATTTTAACGTTGAATTTAACTAGACATCCACACAGTATGCTATGCAGGAGAAGTCTGGGCTTCCATTAGTGACCCCAAAATGGACAGCTAGAACAGAATAAAAAAAGGGCCGACTTCTGAGCCAGACATTTTCAATGTTAAGCAATGTAAATGTTAAAATGTAACTAAGAGCTGAAGAAGGCTAGGTTAGAGGTTAGCTGCTAATCTACCCGTCTTTAGTTCCCAAGAAACGGAAGGACTGGAGACATAGATCCTGTTCTATATATTTAAAACTGAACAGATGAAATCGAGGAGGGCATGTTGAAATAACCCTCTTATGTCCATTTCACAATTCATGCATTGCCACTAAAAGCTAACACAAGCCACCCTTAGCAGAATTAGCTTCATAGTGTGCCTAAATTCAGCTAAGAACCCTTAGCTAGAAATAACCTAAAAAAACTTTGTATTTTTTTTTTTACCAGATATTGAGAATCCACTTGTGAGCTTTAGTATTTTTATAAAACCAGAAGGGAATAGTTTTTGTTTTTTGGTTGAGAAAGCATTCCAATGTAAAAAAACAAACACACCCACGCACACACACATGTAGATTTCAGGAGAGCTGTCAGAACATTTCCATCATAAATAAATGACAGCTGCTGCTGCTTCACTCAGAAAAAAATAATATGACTCCTGGGTCGGAGCTGAATCCCGAGCCAGAGGAGGTCCTTACCATTTTATTTTATTTTTTGTACATGGTTGGTGGGTTTCCTCCCACAGTCCAAAGACATGCAAATTCAACTAATTGGTGTTCCCAAATTGCTTGAAATCACAATTTATTTTATTAAATTTGTGATTTTATTCAAATCACATTTACTTCAGTACTCAGCACTTTCTTATGCAAGAGCAAGTCTACAATTTGTAGATCTGATTATAATTCATTACACACTGATATTGCATAACAGAACTGTCCCAGATTAGAACTCATGCTCTATCCAGAATGTCTATATCTTCAGTTTTTTATGATAAGAGGTTTTATTAAGAGAACACCTCCATGATTTTAGACTCGACTCGATTTTTTTTTTTTTTCCCGTTAAAGCTCGAGCCATAAAATTATCACGAGTACAATCTGCCCTACATATCCCTGCATGGCAGTTTCAGCCATAATTATAGTTATTATTGGTTATTATACCAGGAATAAGCCCATGGTGCCAGAACGCATGTGCTTCGCGGCTGTAAAGAGCACAGCAGCGTGGTTGTGTAAGCAACATTTGAGTTTGATTACGGTGAGAAAATCAGCCTTTCGTGTCGGGCGTTCGGCTTATGCGGCCACCATTAGGTTTAACCGTGAAGCCAGGGTTACTTTATGCCTTATTTTACCAGGTGCTGATGTGTAATTTTATTTCAGTCCGTCCTCCTCCCTTGAGGAAAATTCCACTCTGAAGAACACTTATTGTTTTTTTGTTTTGTTTTGTTTTTTCTTGCAAATAAAAATTGTTCAGCTCTGTTTGGTTAGACGTCTGCCGTTTTATGATCAGACATGGCTTCTTGTATGGGAAAATGTTTTGGCGGTTGTTTTATGTGATGATGCAACAATTTGTAATCATTTTTACTGATTTATACTTTTCGCAGTGTGTAACCAGAGAGTCGTAACACTCTAGGCAAAAAATAAATAGGGAAATAATAATAATAATAAAAAAGAAATCAAAAGTCACTATGTTTTCTGTCCTTTCTGCTGGATGAAAACCGAAAGGTTGCATGAGCAATCATATGTGCTGATTAAATTAGCTGTAGCATATGTAAATACAAAGTGGGGCTTTATAAAGCCTAATGACAGCCACAGCTGCAACAAATCCCCACTTTATATGCACACATGCTGTAAAATTGTTATTCCAGATCTCTATAAATATATGAGGCAGTAAAATGGCAAAACATCCCAGTTTTTAGAAAAATAAACCAAAACGAATCTGAGTTTTTTCACTGTGAAGGTAATTACAAATGACGTCAACCTAGAGAAGTTAATCACGTCCAAATAGGTCCAAGGTGTCTACTGGTTGTGGGGAAATCTCTTATGAACCTGGTGTGTTGGACATGCATGATTATTTGTTTAAGATATATTTTGTGAATGAGTCAGAATTCAAATGTATTGGCACCCATCCACTCCTAGTGGATAAACAGAACACCATGCACTAGTCCACTGTAGTGAAGTACTTTCATCATATTGTCCTATTTCTTGAGAAAAGACAGGAGGAAGAGTTGGAGGTAGCAGAGCTAAAGATGTTGAGGTTCTCTTTGGGAGTGACAAGGATGGATAGGATCAACAATGAGTTTATCAGAGGGACAACCCACATTAGATTTTTTGGAGATAAAGTCAGAGAGGCCAGATTGAGGTGGTTTGGACATGTTCAGAGGAGAGATGGTGAATATATTGGTAGAAGGATGCTGAGGTTGGAACTGACAGGCAGGAGGTCTAGAGGAAGACCAAAGAGGAGATTTATGGATGCAGTGAGAGAGGACATGAAGTTAATTGGTGTGAGAGAAGAGGATGCAGAGGATAGGGTTAGATGGAGGCAAATGATTTGCTGTGGCGACCCCTGAAAGGGAAAAGCCGAAAGACAAAGAAGAAGAAGAAGTCCTTCTTGCTTGGTTACAAATATTAACTTAAGATGTCTTCTGATCCAGTATGACTTTTTGGTTTGATGAAACGTGGTGATGTTAAATTAGTCTACAAATTGTAGACTTGCTCTTGCATAAGAAAGTGCTGAGTACTAAAGTAAATGTTATTTTTTCCCTTGGCTTGATGTATAGACTTATGCTAGCTAAAAACTCACTCACTTACTCATTGTCGATGGATGCCAATCTATTACAAGGCACACACACATACAGTATATATATGTAACACTGCATGCAAAGACGCTAGGACAATATTGGTATTAGATTGTTTTCATTTATAATTACTTTGATCAAATCATTCTGGAACATCATGGAGTACATGATGATGGGATAATGTTAAACGGATTCCTCTAACACAATGTTGCAAAAATCTTTTTTTAAAAACAATATTAATATGAAACAAATGGCAACTCCCTGGTCAAGGGTTTTATATCCTCCCCAGGTTAACATGAGTGGAGTTTGCATGCTCCGCTTGTGCTTGGTGGCTTTACTCTGGATGCTCTGGTTTCCTCCCACAGTCCAAAGACATGCAGATTGGGCTAATTGTCCATAGTTTGGGAGTGTGTTTGCTTGTACTGTAAGCCCAGTGATGGATTGGCACCCTGTCCAGGGTGTCCTCCAGCTAGTCCGATGAGTCCCCTGCAATAGGATCCAGGCTTCCCTGTACAGGATAAGTGGGATAGAAGACCACTAGGGGCAGAGTACACAACAGCAATTTATCAATATATTCAACTGGAAAGCAGCTGAAAGATTAAAAACTGTCACTTGCACCTCCAGAGTCTGGGTTCGATTCCCGGCCAGGTTCGATTCATGTCTCTGTGTGCCTGGAGTTTGCATGTTTTTGCATGTTGTACCACACCTTGTGCCCTAAGTTTCTCCATGACCCTGATTACAGAATAAAGCGGTATAGACCATGAGTGACGACGATCAGTCCTCCTGTTTATTTCCGTACTTTTCTAATCAGCCAATAATATGTCAGGAGCACAAAGTGTAAAATCATGCAGATATTAAACACATCCCTGATTTTGTCCCACTGTATAAGGCAGTGTGAACGATTCCAGGAGCCAACAACGCTACTGCTTAAATGTACAGCATATGTTTGTTCTTGGTAAGTCAAACATCAAAGAAAAGTTTGTAGTCTGCTGAAGTGAAGGGTAAAAGAGTTCACACAGTTCATCTTGAACAACTTTTCCAAGGAAAAAAGAAAAAAAAAAACTTTTCATGCAAAAGCGAATCTAAAATTTTATGGTTCTCACGTTCAGTTATATTTGTTCACTTAGCTCCTGTCAGTTCAGAGTGTAGAAGCTCATTTGCTTAACGCTCACACACACACACACATTTACACACACTATCACCTTGGACTGAATATCATTTCTTTTTTCTGGATGGCTTTTCTACCTTTCTGACACAGTTCAAATCCAACAATAAGACCTCTTTATCTGCTTTTCCCCCCATGCCCGGGAATCCTCTTTTTCTCCACTCTTGCAGCAATTCAAACAAATTCCCATAAATTGGAGTGTGCATGTGTGTGTGTGTGTGTGTGTGTGTGTGTGTGTGTTGTGGTGTGTGTGTGTGTGTATTCAGCGGGGGCTTCTTCATCAATAACGGCAGTGGTTTTCGTGGCATGAACGACATTGTGCCTCGCAGCAGGGTTTCTTTATCTCTCTTGAGAAACAAAATGGAAAACCTAGCTGCAGGGCGGCCATTTTGAAACCGCTGCCACCGCTGCTAATGATTAGCCATCCAGAGCCCACGCTTATCTCCTCATCCCACACGATAACGTCTTATTAAAGATTCCCTTCCTCCTTATTGAAGAGGGACGAGAGCAGACAGGAGGGAGGGATGGGAGGGATGGGGAAGTACGGAGAAACGAGCCCGAGTGTGGTTTCATGAGACACAAGGTCATAATGGAGTGATACAGTAAAGCATTTAAAAGTGTGAGCTTTGGCACTGATATGATGGGTGACATCTTCGACCAGCCCCGCGTGTCTCTCTCGTTTCCTCTCTCTCTCGTTCCTGGGATGAGTGACACTCCATGTGATTCCTAATGACAGCTGGAACAAATGGGCTGTAATGAGGTGACCTTGTGCTCAGCTTCCTGTTTTTTTTTTTTTTTTTTTTTTTTTTGCTTTGTCTCTTCCTCTCACCATTTCCAGTGCATGATGACCAGCCTGGCTTGCTCAAAAGAATCCATAATGGCTGTCGGTGAAGATGTATTCCTTTTAAGGCAGGAACCAATGTACCTGGCTAGTATTTGATCATAAAAGGTCCCAGAGCTTTTGGAAAAGCCATTTCAGGGAACGATCGATGTTTGTTATCGCATCCTTATCCCTCCACAGAAAAAAGTAACTTCCAGGAATCAACAACATGACACTGCCAGACATGGTGATGGTGGGTTTAATTGCTAATTCATCTTCTAGCAGCCAAGCCTCAACAACCTATAGTCAAGGCTTTGTCAAGATTGGAGGAGGGAAGGCTTTAAAGCGACTCAGAATCTCTAGTGGTCCCAATTGAGGTCTAAGGGTCATTTACGATCAAGAATCCACCACAATCTTGTTTTGGGGGAGGACTACACTATTGTGAATTATCTTTTTATCCAAACATTTATTAACTCGTCTCATCAGGATACAGAAATGTTTGACTGGACCTGTTTATTGCCATTCATGTTAGGTAGAAGTTTGACGTCATGGTATTAGCTATGCAACAACTTTTGCTAAGAAACCAACCAGCATTCAATTCCCGGGTGATGCTGTAGCTTCCCACAGCCGGGAGCCTGGAGAGAGCTGATTGGCCGAGCTCTCTCAGCAGGGTGGAATGGGAGGCACTTAGTGCTGTCACATTAATCACGGCTCTATAGTTAATCAGGGGTGTCTGTGAGCTCATGCAATAGGAAGGGGCAGATAGAGCTGTCCTCAGAGTGTGTTGTAACGCTCAGGTTTTATTTTAGAGCTAATTACACTAATACGGGGTCTAGGATCTAAATACGGGCTAATATTATTCACTTCCGGTGTTGCGCAATCTTCGCGGAGCAAGACAAGACACGTGACAACAACAATTATCCAACCAAACCAAAGTGTATTAAATGAAAAAGACAAATAAACAAATAAGGTGCACCAACAAAACAATATATACAAAATATATACAACTATAAACAGTGTGTGTAGTGTATGCGTGTGTGTGAGTGCGTATGTATGAAAGTCCAAGTCCGTGTTATTGTGAGTATGAAATGGTGTACGGGAGAGATGGCTCGGCCTCACCGGTAAAAGATGTATCATCCGGGAGCACGAGAAAACGGAACGAGAAGGGTACTGATTGTGTTCAATGAAGATTAATCCATTCATGGAATATAATCCACCGTAACAACAACCAAGCTCTCTGTCTCTAATCCAAAATGCAGCGCGCTGTCTCATCTCTCCGTCCCGAGTACTTTGCCGGTTCCGGCTTTATGCCGGCACACGTGACCCGACGCCGCTTCCGGGTTCCCTCGCGCTGCGATCGCGCATGCTCGCGAGAGCTTACCCTGGACCAACACTGTCTATGGGGACAAATAAAACCAGATCGGGCAAATTCCATTGCGCAGGTGAGCCGCATTAGCTCCGTAACCCTTTCCCTGCTACTTAAAATGCCCCTTTATGTGGCTGCGCTACATAGACCCCCCCCCCAAGCCACCGGCGTCTGAGGAGAATGTCCGTAAAAGCGCTTCAGATTGACCACACTAATAAATTAGTTTTTGTGGATTGCCCCAAGACACTGTGTAGTTAATTGGTCCTTTTCTGTTTTTTATTTCTGCTGGTCCCTCCCACTTGGGCACTCGCGCAACTGAAAAGTTTTGATGGGCAGAGGAAAGAGAGGGTGTCCGTCGCCAAACCAGCTCGCCCGGTAGCTCTGGCGCCTTGTTCTGCCGGGAATTGAGGTAGCTGGCGTGTTTGGCTGACTGAGTTGCTGGTGGTTGTGCCTCTTCCTCCGCTGTGATCCTGGGGTCGGTCTGTGATGGATGTGAGGCTGGGTCGGTGGTGAGTTGTTGGGTGGCAGGCTGCTCCAGCGGTCCCTGGTGAGGTCTGGCATCTGATAGCCCCCGGGTCTTTTCCCAAGTTCACAAGGAGGTTGGGCTAGCGGCGCGGCCGATCTCCGATGGCCCCTGGTTCCCTTGGCCCGGCTCCGGGTGCTCCGGCAGACCTCGCACGCTTCCACGTACCGCCAGACGTCCTTGCGGATGGAAGGCCACCAGGCGACGTCTAGGAGGCTCAGTAGTGTCTTTAGCCCCCCCCGGTGGCCACCCGTAAGCTTTTGATGAAAATCTTGCAGGAACGTCTGGGTCTGCGATGGCGGGATTACCAGCTGGAGAGCTCCTCCCTTCTTCCTCGGCACTCTACGATGTAACGCCCCTTGGTGGTGTTCGAAGGTCACCCCCTGGTTCTGGGTCTCTCCGGCATCCACCACAGTGGCCAGAAGAGCCACCTGGAGACCTTCCTGCTTTGGATGTTCCACCTCTGCCAGGTCTCTGGGTGGAGCCGAGGACAGCTCTGATGTGAAGTGTGGAGGTTCCGCTTTCTGTGGCAAGGCGCAGTAGAGCTGAGAGGGTGCAGACAGGGGCTGGGCGTTGGAGGGTCCGGCCTGGGATGGAGTAGAAGCGGGCTCTGGGGCTCCCTCCTTCATCTTCTCCTGGCTGTGTTGGGCCCCCTCCTTCTGCCGAAAATCCTTCGCCCCCAAGTGGTCCTTCTCTGTAGTTGCGATGCTTGGAAACTCGGGTGATTGTAGAGATGGAGATGGTGAAGACGCAGGGGTGTAGGCTTGTAACCTTTGTACGGTGGATGTGCTAAAGATGCGCAGCTTCCTCATCTGCTTTTCCCAGAGGACATCACGGCGCAAAAAACAGTCCATTATCGCTCTTTCCAGTTTTTCTAAAGACTCTTGGCAGTAGCGCTCCAGCTCTGCTAATCTAGCATCCACTGCCCGCCGAAAACTGAGTTCACGATTTAAACTGCTGTTAATGGAATCTTTAAAATCCCTCTCTAACAGGCCCACTTTCTCAGACATAGCCTCTACATCCCCTTTACATTGCTTAAATTCAGTCTGCATTGTTGCAACAACATCAGTAATTTTAGACATCTGACCCTCAATATCATCATGTCTATCTGATATATACAATGAGCTAAGCAATGAAGTAGGGTTACGTCGCGTCACAGGGACATCTACATCATCCGGTACAATACTAGCAACAGCAAAGTTGGCCCTCCGAGCACTACTAGCATTAGCAAAAACGTTAGCTTTAGCGCTAGCCATGTTAGCGTCTATTTTGCTCCCCAAAGTCACACAACACCGGAAAAATACCCTAACAAACAGACTCCCCGTACGGGCCACCACTATGTAACGCTCAGGTTTTATTTTAGAGCTAATTACACTAATACGGGGTCTAGGATCTAAATACGGGCTAATATTATTCACTTCCGGTGTTGCGCAATCTTCGCGGAGCAAGACAAGACACGTGACAACAACAATTATCCAACCAAACCAAAGTGTATTAAATGAAAAAGACAAATAAACAAATAAGGTGCACCAACAAAACAATATATACAAAATATATACAACTATAAACAGTGTGTGTAGTGTATGCGTGTGTGTGAGTGCGTATGTATGAAAGTCCAAGTCCGTGTTATTGTGAGTATGAAATGGTGTACGGGAGAGATGGCTCGGCCTCACCGGTAAAAGATGTATCATCCGGGAGCACGAGAAAACGGAACGAGAAGGGTACTGATTGTGTTCAATGAAGATTAATCCATTCATGGAATATAATCCACCGTAACAACAACCAAGCTCTCTGTCTCTAATCCAAAATGCAGCGCGCTGTCTCATCTCTCCGTCCCGAGTACTTTGCCGGTTCCGGCTTTATGCCGGCACACGTGACCCGACGCCGCTTCCGGGTTCCCTCGCGCTGCGATCGCGCATGCTCGCGAGAGCTTACCCTGGACCAACACTGTCTATGGGGACAAATAAAACCAGATCGGGCAAATTCCATTGCGCAGGTGAGCCGCATTAGCTCCGTAACCCTTTCCCTGCTACTTAAAATGCCCCTTTATGTGGCTGCGCTACAGTGTTACGCCGCCCCAATGGTACAAGAGCGAGCAGTTCAAAAAGATGTGGCTGGCTGATGTCATGTGGTTTGGAGGAAACTTTGGTCCTCTCTGACTGGTTGTAGCAGCCTTGTTGTTGGAACCTCCTAATGATGGGTGGGAATTGGATACGACTAAATTAGGGAGAAAATCGGAAAAAAGTGTGGTAGCTGCCCAATGTTTCAGCAAAAGTTGTTGCATGATGACTAGCCAATGGCATTACTTCTTTATATCACATGGTCAGTGGAGCGAAGATACTTCCAGTGCAACAGGGGAAATGTGAGGAAACCACAGCTGCAGCGTGTCGTTTAAATGTGCTCAGGGTTTTTTTTTTTTCCTGCAGTAATAGCCAGCAAGTGATGAAATTCCCTCCTCAAATACTACACACCAGTACAGTAACAAAGTACATGAACTAACTTAACTCCAATCTTTGACCTCTGGAGTTATGTATCTTAATGTCTGCTGTACATTCTGAGAATTATTGCATTATGTGATTTGGATCTTGTGTGAACACCATGTTCTTTACAGTACCACTCAAAAGTTTGGACACTTCTTCTAATTCAATGTCTTTTGTTTAGTTATACGTAATTACATACTGTAGCAACAATACAGTCGTTTTATTTTGTAACACATGAAGGTCAACTGTTCTGGAACAGTTATTGCAAGAACAGTATTGTGTCGAGTGCATTTGTTAAACCCATCAACCTTGTGGTGAAGCAGAGAAATAACATTACAAAACTTATGTAGAAGAGACATGCACATGCTATGTAAGGAGAGCTATTGCATTAAAATGGACTCCTATTGCTAGCTAGTTCGGTGGTGTTATAAATTGATGCCCAAAGGAACATCATATCTATCTATCTTTAAACTTAAATTGCAAGCTCAAATACAACAGTCTTAGTTACCCATTGGGGAAATTCACAAAAACAACACTGAGAAAATATTATAAATTATATTTTTGCTTTGCCTCGGCACGGTGGTGTAGTGGTTAGCACTGTCGTCTCGCACCTCCGGGTCCGGGTTCGATTCCTGGCCAGGCTCGATTACCGTCTCTGTGTGCATGGTCTCCCCGTTCTTGGTGGGTTTTCTCTGGGTACTCTAGTTTCCTCCCACATTCCAAAGACATGTAGGTAAGGTTAAGTGATGTTCCCAAATTGCCCGTAGTGTGTAAATGAGTGTGTGCATGTGTGTTCCCTGCAATGGATTGGCACCCTGTCCAGGGTGTACCCCGCCTCGTGCCGTAAGCCTCCTGGGATAGGCTCCAGGTCCCCGCGACCCTGAATACAGGATAAAGCGGTATAGAAGGTGAGTGGGTGAGAGAGCTAGAGTACAGTGGCTTGATAAACATCTGAGCTTAACAAATAAATACTGCAGTGTAATTGAGAACGGAAACTAGCAGTCAGTATTTTGGAGATAATTTCACAACATTCAATACAATTATAAATGAAAAAAGGCTGGTGTAAAAAGGGAAATTAAACGCCATGGTAAATGCTCTTCTGAGAAATATAACCAACTTCACTTTATCCTATTATCTCATCACACCATTGTTGATTATTTTCCTCTAACAGCAGATCGTATTTTGTTTTATTACCTAATTATTTTATTAACATTGTTGTAGTCACACAAGTTTAAATCATTTAGTGACATTTCTTTCTTTCTAATCCAACCCCACCCCCTGTAAGTATTTAATGAAATGGTATAGAATCTATCCTGTATGCACAGTAATCTATACTATATGTACTTGTGACAAAACAGATAGATACGTCGTCTGCATGTACTCTCAATGAGGAGCATCCGGAAATCGAGCTCCACTGAGCGTGTGAATCTCATTCTCACCTCCAAACCAAAATGGCTGCCCTCCCGCTGTGTCTCATTGCTTCTGGAGGGTGGACGTTGCAGCTGGCTCCCTAACTCGCTTCCTGAAATCGAACATCAGAAATGAGCTCGGCTCCTGTCAAGCTGTCTTTCTTGATACATTTCTTATGTTGGTAGATCTCATTTTCAGGCGAAGTGTCTAGGAATACAGTCCTGTGCAAACGTCCTGAGCCAGCTCTCATTTTATGATGTCCATTAAGAAAATGTGAAATTGTGTGTTTGACAATTTTAAAATGGATATTTTATGTAGCAACTTTAGCAGCGACCTCTTTTCCCCTCCCATCATCCCCAACCACTCAGCATTCAACATCACCAGTATACCAATCATCGTCCTGATCATTTGCCTCTTTTTCATTGGGTCATGCCTTAAGTTAGATGTTTTTTTTTATGATTCATAGGTCATATTGTTTAAAAGAAAAAATCCATTATAAAAACATTCCTCTGAAACTCCACAGATATTGGGACTCTGAAAATAAGGGACAAAACTGTTCTTCAGTTAGCTTGGAGAACCGTTACTCAATACTGCATTAGAAATGCAAGCAAGTCTGGCTTTTTAAAGGCAAAAATATGAAAAAAAGGGCAGAGTCAAGACTTTTTCATAGTACTGTATATCAACAGGAATAGAATCTGGTCAATGTACCAGTATGCACTAAGGTACAATTGGCTTTTAAGGTCTAATGTTAGAAGGAACCTTTGACATTATAACTACATTTAACCTAGAACACTGTGAAAGGCTAACTTGTCATTTATAATAGGCAAATCTATAATATTGCTAATTTAATAGATAGAGCTCATTTTGTCGGCTAAAACAGTGTAGGATTTGATCCATTTTAAGGTAGAATGTGCTTGTTTTTAATTTCGATCGCAGTTGTATATTTAAAACTCTCATTTGTAGGCCATGCAGGGAGGAAAATTGTTGTTGTGCAAGTATTTTTTTCCCCTCCTTGTTTTTGCCTTTGACATCCCGATGAATGCCGTTGATGTGAAACAGGATTGCTGATCTTCAAAGAGCCCTGATTACAAATCTATCTGTGATGGTCTGAAAGAATGATAGCTGCTTTACTGCTGTTTAAATTAGAGACACGACAAAAGAGAAAACATGCATGGATATATAGATGAATAAAGAAAGAGAGAGAAAGAGAGAGAGCGAGAGAGAGACAGAGAGAGAGAGAGTGAGATGATTTGAATCTTTGCTAATTGGGTCTCCTGAAGGAGTTCAGCCATAGTGCGAGTCTAGAGGATAATTTGCTACTACATTGGCAGGTGGAGCTTCCACTGTCAGTGTGTACTCAGTAGGGAATGAGTGTGTGTGGTGTGTGAAAGATGAGCCCATGCATGAATGTGATAGAATGTGTGTATGCGTTTATATGTATTAATTGTCGTTTTGTGTGTATGGTGTGTGAGATAGCCCTAGAGAGGATATTCTGCTGGCTGGATGCCCATGAGTTGTGGCATACTGCCAGCTGTATTATTGTGGGTCTCTTCACTATCTCTCTTTCTCTCTCTCTCTCTGTCCAGTGCAGTGAGCTCTAAATGCTTGTCTATCTTTGGCTAATCCCATTTTTAAAGATGCTTCATTGCACAGCCTGCAGGTAGTAATGCAGGTAGTGCATTATAGCAGCAGCCCTGAAAGCCAGACTAATGAGACCCAGATGTGCACCTTGAGTAATGCATCCAAAATCCACAATTGAAGTGATGTCACCCAGACAAATACTCATATTAATCAATAACCAAGGCCAGAGTAATAAGGTCCAGAGCGAGACCAAAACTGACTCGAGACAAGACACCAGGTAATGAGTCCAACACCAAGAGTCTGATTCATGAGACTCAGACCAAACATCAATGAGGTCCAAGCCAGAACTGATAGTAACCAAGTGCAATTAGATAAAGAAGACAACTTTGAGTAATGGGTAGGTCCCAAAGTAATAAGACACAGACCAGGACTTAGATTAGGGAGAACTGAGACAAAAGTTAGAGTTCTGACTCACAAACCAAGATTTTCAAAAATACCAAAAATATCAGGGTCATTGGATCCACAGTAATAAGGCTAAAGCTGATGGCTTAGCTTACTGATAACCAGAGCAAGTTCAGGACCAGGGGTAATGGACCCAAAACAAAGACAGAATACTAAGACACAACAGCCCAAAACTCTGAGAAATAAAATCCAGACCATGAGTGAGTAATGCGACCTAGACCAAAGTCAAGTCCCAGAGTAATGGGATCTAAACCAAGACTAATGAGATATAGACAAAATACTATGACCCAAACCAATGTTCAGAATAAATAGACCAAGATCAAGGAACCAAACCAAAACCCAGAGTTTTAGGAACCAGAGTAATTGACTCCAGACCTAGGTTTAAACTAATTTGACCAAGACAATATATGAAAGCAATGATTATCTGACCAAAATCAAAATGCAATGAAAGTAAAGAAACTCAAAAAGTAAAGACACAAACCAGGCACCAGTATAATGAGGTTCAGACCAAGACTGAGGTTAATGTGACTTAGACCAAGATCAGGGACCCGGACCATACTAGATATTTATAGGGTCAAAACAAAGATCAAAAATTTAAGTTACAAGACCAAGACCAAAATTCTCGATAGTAATTTTGTCTAATAAAACACAGAAAAGAAATCCAGAACAAGAGTTTGAATAATGAGATGACAACCGAGGTTAGGACACAGAGTAATGGGACCTAACCCAAGATTAAGTGTAATGACACAATGCTCCAGAGTCGAAGTACTGGATTCGGACTCGTTGCATTAAAAATTGGACCATGATTCAGAACAGGTCTTCCGATACCAAGACCTAAACCAATGCATACGTTATGAGACATAAATCATAAATCAAGATCAAGACCTAAAAATGTAACCAAAACAATGACAGCCAAATAAAATTCCGCTATATAGAGAATCTGATTAATAGAATTAAGATTCTGGGTAAAGATCAGGAGTAATGGGATCTGAACCAAAGCTAAGCACAATGCCACTTGGACAAAGATCAGGACTCGGAGTAATAGAACCAATATCAAGTCCAGAGTCAAAGGCTAAGTTCACATTACAAGCTACATTGTTCAATTAATTTTTTTTTGCTCAGATACTATTTGCATGTCATAATGATTCAAACTCATAATTACACATGACTTTTATCTCACTTTTATCTGATTATTTGTATGAGCACTCATTCATTCCAACCAATAAATGTGATTTTTAATTTTTTGTGAAATATGCTTGGGATTTTGACAGCAAGCAGTTAGTCAGCTGTAATCGTTGACGTCCAAAAAAAAGAAGAAAGCCAGATACCTTAGCTGTTTTAGCAATTATTGCTAGCAGTGCTAATGTCATGCATGGAGGCGTGAAAAGATGCAGAAATTACAACCTGACCAAAGTCATATGACCACATAACGGATATACTGTACTATATATTTGTGTTCATTATGACAGCCATAAAAAGAATATTATTAAGATTCAGTTATTTGTCACATTTTTTTTTTTTTGCATATGCAAGTTAGGATGCTGGAGTCAGAGCGCAGGGTCAGTCAGGACAGATAGAGTTGTTTTTTCTCAACTGAGCCACCACTGCCCGGATCTGAGCCATGTTAGGGTAAAAAAATAAATAAAATCAGAATTGAGTAACTTCTGGGCTGTAATATGAACACAGCCAGAATAATCAGATTCTGACCAATTATTGCACTGTGTATTGGGTATTAATTATTGAATCCCAATGGAAGGTCAAGTCCAAGAGATTCAAAGAACCCAAAATGATCACTTCGACCAGATAAAAGGAAAGACCCGGACATGTGAGATTGAGCCCAAAAATTAGAGTACTGATAGTCAGAGTACTTCTACACCAAGACGAACTATTGATTAACCAGACCAGGATCAAGACTCAAATCGAGAGCAAGTCATGGGATGATGAATAAGCCTGAGAATAAAAAAAAAAAATAAAAAAAAATAATGACGCAGACATGGCTTAACAGAATGTTCCTAATTGATTTTGAGTGTTCTGACACTCAGGGTTTCTTTACAGGAATGTAAAAATGTAATCCTTCATAACAGTGTTAGAGAAGCACAATGTCTCGATTAAAGTCGAGAAAAGAATGAGGGGGAAAAAAAAGCTTAAATCAGTGAGAAAGATTGGCGCGCCTCTCCGCTCTTATCTCAGGTGAATTTATCCCCGGTATTACAGAACCTGTTAACGGATTCAGAGCGTGCATGTGAGACTCTGTGTGTGTGTGTGTGTTTGCTTTGAATGGGCTAAAAAACGATCATCTGAAAATTGTGGAGTATTCATTTCAAATGATACAGGACACAATGCAGGGCAGTTATGACCCATCACGAAGGTTATATTAAACCTATCAGACGCTGTGTCCTGAGCGCCCCTCGCAGGTGGACCAATCAGACATCGATCACAGCCCAAGATATGAAAGGAGGTAGAAAGGGGGAATAAATAATTCTGCCGTATGGTGCGTGAAATAGATCTCAAAGCGTTTTAGTATTGGGGGGAGCAAAGCGATTGTGACAACCGTTATCATGCTGGGGAAATGAGAGTGGACAGTTACACACACACATGTGCACACACACACACATACTTACATTTATGTGCGTGTGCGTGGTGCATGGTTTTAATAAGGTGCGAAGCGTACAAATGCACGACTTTAAACAAGAGCGAGAAACTGCACGGCAACCGTTTTGCCCTAAGAAGCTGCTTTTCCAATGGTGTGTGTTAGAAACTCTTCCTTCTTTTTGTTTCCATTTCCTCTCATCTGTCTCTCCATCTCTTCAGCTCGCCCTTTCTTTTATCCCCCACCTCTGCTTTCATCTCCCTCTCCCTCTCTCTCTCTTGCTCGGTCTCTCTGTCTTCATTCCGTATCGTCATTACCATCATATGTCTCTCAGTTTCACTTTCTTCTATCTCTTTCCATCTCTTTCTCTTTTTCACACACTCTGTCTATCCCTCTTTCTCTCATATTCATTTGTTGACTCGGAGCAGCAGACGGCTTCCTGCTTTGATTCCATCTCGCTGGTTTATCAAAAGCCTGCTCGAACCGCCATTGAAATTCAGCAGAGCGATTGGCGAGCGCCTGATTGTTCCTTTCTCCGAAAAAGAGAAAATCGTATGCTGCTCAAATTTATGTACCTTATTTCTCTTTTTTTTTTTTTTTTCCTCCTGCAAAATGAGGAACATCACACCGGAGCCTCTAACAGGCTGAATTTATGTCATAATTGCACAAGTGCGAACTTGCCCCCTAATGCCTTCCAGTACAAAGGATTTAATGCATTTATAATTTATAAAAATCAGGCAGGTGAAGTCGCATTTGGTGCTCTTGCTTGGTTTGCAGTCATCATTCCTTTCCCATTACGGAGGAAAAATGGACAAGGTGTGCCATGCATCAACCTTTCCGTCTTTCTCCTGCTCCATCTCTCAGTGATGGATCAGTTCGTGCCAGGTTTCAGCTGTGCCGGGTGGGCTGTCTGTCACAGCGGCCATTTTAGCACTGGAACGATTGCCCACTAACGGTTATGGCGGGCGTCGACCCTCCCTACAGAGGTACATGTTTTTTCACCACCGGTGGTGTGGAGAAACTGATCAAGCATGGGGGAGGAGTCAATTAACAAGATGTGGGAGGCCAAGATGTCATGAAAGTAGTGCGGTTGTCAAGCTGTCAGACCTTCTTTTAGAAGGATCACCCAGATCAGCCTGAACACCCTGCGTCTGATTTGTTTCTAAAAATCTGCAGCATCATGTACCCCTTCCTGAAAGCAAATATAAAGATTTGGGAAGACATATGAGACGATAAAAAAAAGGAAAGCTGTTTTTATTTCCTCACTCTGGTAGTTCCACAATTCATCATTCAAACCTACATGTTGGTCAAAGTGTCGCCACTGCTGACTTCCCGTCACAGGATTTACGCAACCTTTCCCCTATTATACTGCATCCAGAAGCTGGGTTTTGGGCATTGGCCTTTTCCGCATTGATTCAGGCCTTCTGTATGGCAGGCAAGCTACCTACCACTGAGCCACCAATGCCCAGTTTAACAAACTACCAAATACAAATGGAGTTACTCATCCTCCAAGCTTAAAGTCCATAGAATAGGTAACAAGGTCATATTATCGAAGGGATCTTTGGAGATGAATTACCTTGCTCCTTTCTTTAGAAAATTTTTGTGATAAAATGGTTGATTATTCCAAACATATCATAAGCTCTGCGGTGTACCTGGAGTTTGCATGTTCTCCCCGTGCTTGATGGGTTCCCTCCGGTTTCCTCCCACAGTCCAAAGAGATGCAGATTAGGCTAATTAGCATTCCCAAATTACCCATGGTATGTAAATGTTTGTGTGTGTGTGTGCCCTGAGATGGAATGGCACTCTGTCCAGGGTGTGAACCCCGCCTTGGGCCCCAAGTCTCCTGGGATAGGCTCCAGGCTCTTAGTGACCCTATACATAGGATAAAGCTGTATAGATAATGACTCAGGAAATGAGTGAGCTGTTTAATTGAAAACTTATGCAAAATCATTTATGTTTTTAGATCCAACCAGATCATCAGATTTAATGATTGTCTCTGTATTTTAAAAATGTTTTCCAAAGTGCAGTTCTAGTAGGCTGGTCTAGGTGGCAGTGCAGTAGTTCGCTGTCAATTTTCATTTGCACGTAGCTTGTTCTGAAGGACATTTCACCTGTCTTTAAAATGTCTTTTATCTTTACTTTGCACACATATTTGCAAGCGTAATATCAGCGGGACACGAACGGCGCCTCTATTGTCGAGTCACCCATGTGGCTCAAGGCAATCTCGGCTCAGATTTTGTTGTGATGGTTCCTCAAATTGACAATGCGCAGGCACTCGTGCTTCTGCCACAGCTCAGTTAGTTTGTTCTCCTTTCAGAGGCTCTATAGCCATGCTCACCTGTCTGGCATCTGCTCCTTTTATTTACTCGTCTTTGCTGGAGCGACGTGCTGTGGGTGTTGAGTTGAGGCGCTGACCAGCATGTACTAGTAGGCTACGTTTAAACAATTGGACACATCTTAGAATGTTCTGGTTGGCCTGACAATTTGCTTAAAAATATACAATGCTGCAGACTTTCAAGGTTTTTTTCTTTTATGTAACCTCTTACTGGGATTTCCAAGTCAATCACCACAATGTTTTTTATGATCCAGAATATACAGAAGCAGATGTATCTAAAACTCAGTACATTTTTTTCTTATCATACCAAAGAGAAAAAATAATAAATTATATATAATTTATTATTTTTTCTATTGTGTAAATAGATTTTCTATTGTGTGTGTATATATATATATATATATATATATATATATATATATATATATATATATATATATACACACACACACACACACACACACACACACACACACACTCCCGGGTCACTTATATATATTATTATTTTTAATTTTTTTTTTCTTACTACCAAATTTTCCAAATCCAACTTTTTATCCTGTTTCATACACTATGGTGGCAATGATGATGCAACCCTGTGGTTCACTACATTGAAATAATCAGCAAAACAGT
Source organism: Clarias gariepinus (assembly GCF_024256425.1). NCBI lineage: Eukaryota > Metazoa > Chordata > Actinopteri > Siluriformes > Clariidae > Clarias > Clarias gariepinus. The sequence goes on along the minus strand of NC_071100.1, from coordinate 6,480,247 downwards.
TTTTTTTCAGACTCTAGAACACTCAGATTGGTACACTCACTCACTCACTCATCTTCTATACCGCTTTATCCTGTATTCAGGGTCGCGGGGGCCTGGAGCCTTTCCCAGGAGGCTTAGGGCACGAGGCAGGGTACACCATGGACAGGGACCCGATCCATCGCAGGGCACACACACATACACACTAATTCACACATTACAGGCAATTTGGGAACGCCAATTAGCCTAACCTGCATACCTTTGGACTGTGGGAGGAAACCGGAGTACCCGGAGAAAACCCACCAAGCACGGGGAGAACATGCAAACTCCATGCACACAGAGACGGGAATCGAGCCTGGACAGGAATCGAACCCGGACCCTGGAGGTGCAAGCCGACAGTGCTAACCACTACACCACCAATCTATCCTGATTAGGGACTCCTAGCTCAGAAAACTCAGGGAACTCAGGGAACAGAGTACCCCCTAGATGGGGTGCCTGCCTATTACAATGCACAAGCCCAATCACACACTATGGACAAATTGGGAACCCCAGTCAGCTTACAGTACACTGCATGTCTTTGGATTGTAGGCGCGAAACCAGGGAAGTAGAAGGCAGAGGAAATTCACCAAGCAAAAGAAGGGCAAACAAACTCCCTTGCCACCTTCAGTAACTCTGGCTTGCTTATCAGAGAGAAACATTTTTCTCTTTGGTTTTCTAATTTATTTCCATATGTGTAAAATTCTGTAAAGCTGCTTTGCAACAATGAACATTGTTTGTTAAAAGTGCTATACAAATAAAATATAATTGAATTAAATTAACAGCTTAATTAACAGATTTAAACAAACAACAAAAACAATACTAATGCATATTAAAAGTCAAAAAGCTTCATAATTAATAGATTTTAGCTACAATGTCTTTACCTTTTAGAGTTACAGACAACACATTGAGCAGCACAATGGTTTAAGCAGAACGCAATCTTTATGGCCTCGTTATGGCAAGTTATAGGTAAGTTATATTTCAAAGTATATAGTATAAAAAATAATATATGCTTTACCCACACAGCACCGTGTTCTCAGTGACTTTTATCTGTTTACATATTTATATAGTTATCAATGTCGTCAAGACACTCCTTTCAGATAGGAATTATAAAAGGGTTTTAAGTCCTTTCAACATCTTGACTTTTTCAGGGCAGGCCATGAATTGAGGAAAGAGACACGAGTACCAATGAGCGAGACAGGGGAGAAAGAGAGAGAGAGCACTTATTACTGATGAACTGGGTCAGACTTGAAACAACAACAGCCAAATCAAGCGTAAATCTGAAATCAGTTGTATCCATCATGCCCTTGCTCTGATCTTGATGCCCTGTGCACAAACACTGAAGTTATTTGGTGTAGAACAACAAAGGCCCCTCTCAAGGGTTGTTGAATCATGGCATCAGAAACGAGCATGGTTAATGGGTTGAGGTTCTGGACATTTCATCTGAAGGTCTTTCTCCAGAGGCACTCAAGATTGGGCTCCAATAATGGACCCAATAAAGAGTTTAGAACTTTCCAGGATGTACTGTATATATGTTGCGATTTTGGCTTCCTGTAGACACAAAAATGCATGTTTTTAAAATCCGCTGATGATGCAGCATGGACCTTTACACACCTTTTACGATTTAGGACTGTGTGCTTTTTATTGTGATAGGATTATTATTACATCCTCATGTGGCGGAGACATGATCAGTGATACAGGATACAACTGTGGTCCTGTACCCTGTGGTTCTGGCACTATAAACCTAAAAGTTTGTGTGGAAATACTCCATAAAACATCACATTTTTATGTGATAAGAGGACGTTTTTATTCACCTCTAAATCAAGGTAGCATAAACCTTAAAAGGATAAAGCTTCCACAGGGTTTTTGTGACTTTTTAATTTCAGTATGCGGTCCAGTCCTACTTAGAGGCTGTGCCAAGTGACGGGCCAGTTGCACCTACACCCCCACTGAGGCACCTTGATATCTTTGTTGCATATGTGCTTTGGCAGCCATTTTCCAATGAGTTCATCACACTTTTCCTTATGTGGATGAGGGTTGGCACTGGGCCATCACTCATTTGCCATCCGCGGCTCTTGAGTAAAGCTCTTAACCAGATTGGATTCTGCCTGACTTGTAACTTGCTTTGGATAAAAGCGTCTTTCAAAAACAATAAACGTAATTGGGACAATGATCGGGACACACTTTACCTCTTGTCTTGGAATTATTTCCAAATTTCGTGACGTGAAGTAGCTATAGAGCCACACAACCGGCGTCGGGTAAGCCCTCCCTCCTGAAAGATGGTATTTATTTTACTCCTGATCAAAGTAAATGCTCTGGGCATTGGATAAAACGACGTCCTCCAGCGCACCAAACTGAAGAACCTACTCTTGTTTAAATTCAACCTTGTTGTCATTGTTATTCAGGGGCTAACGTGAGGAAGGGGGTGCCTTAAAGAAACATACAGCCTTCGATCAGTATTGAATCACTTGAGACATCAAAGAGAAACGTTTGAGCAAAGAAACGCCCATCAGCCATAACACTTTAATCAAACTGTAAGGGTTTCTACAATGCAATTAGGAGAACCACAGTGATACAATCAGAGCCTAGACAGGGCACTGCATAGACACTCAGCTCGGCCTCAGAAGGCCACTGAGACCCACTCAGACTGGAATTAGACTGCACAGGCCTCAGCGAGCCCTCAGCAGCCACTTTAAATGTAAATGAGTGGCTGCACACAGGTTCGGGCAGAGTGTGCCTCTCTCCTGGGAATGAGAAAGCGCCAGAGAAAAGAATGCGAGAAATAAAGAGAGGCAAGACCTGTATTTTGAAAACAATGGGTGTAGTTTGCGTGTCTAGCCTGAGAGATGTGTGTCGAGTCTGGATGAGTGTAACACTCAGTATAAAGGGTCTTGGGGTGGGAAAAAGGAGAGGTTAGCCTTTCTAGCAGCGCGGTAAAATTAGCATCGCTGCTAACAATGGAAGGAAGAGAAAAAGAGCAGCGAGACAAGGGAATGACAATAGCAGCCACCCACACGACAAATGACATCTAAAACACCCCCATCATCAGTGGAGTGGACGGAGTCGAGGATTACCTTTCACCAGCGTTTCAGTCACTGTCTAATTCACCGTTCGTTGCTAACTACGCACACACTCACTGTTTTGTTTTAGCATAAATCGTCTTGACTCCCCCTATTATTCCAGACAGGCTGTGAAAACACAGTTGTCAAACTTGATTTTCGAGTCATTTCTCAAATGCCATTAATTACATAGCACTCGGGCTCATTTCGCGGCCGATATGCAGTTTTTCTTCCCCCTCCTTCTGCATTCCAGCTGTTCCAGTCATCTCTCTGTCACAGTGTCATAACACCTCGAATCCTGACAGCGCCCCCCCACAGACAACCATCAAATATTTAAAGCAAATCTAAATGCGAAGTGTCAACAGGGGCAAAGCCTAGCGGATTAGCCGCATCTGCTATAGACACGCTATAGACATCAGAGATCCAATTCCTAATTTCGATATGAAATACATACAGAAGGTTGATCAAACTATTGTTCCTGTAGCGATCCTTTACCCTACTGCTCTGTACTTTTTTTTTTAAACGTTAAGAAACAGCACTAAACACCCAGGGCTACTTACTCGACCGTAATTTAAAAACGCCTTAACTGACAACGAGTATGCTCAGTAATGTAAGGCTTATATGCATTAAGATTTATAAAACTATTTTATAGGATTTATCGGTTCAACCTATGGTTCAAAACATCAAGAGCAAACAGTGAGTTGTGGGTTCACAAGGAGTCCGGACCCCCTTGGGTCAGGCTCTCACCTGCGTAGGAGGGTTCTTGATCTCCAGCAGTGCAGAAGTGTGTGTTTCCTGCTCTGATGCACCTGCTTCGACTCCTCTTCTTGTCAAAACACTTGATGAGATGATCCAGATGGAAAACACACACACACACACACACACTTACTTGATCATACAATAACAGAATCTAAAATGAGAAATTTAGCTGCTCTTTTATGTTTAGATTGTGATTAAAAAAGTGATTTTTAATTTTGATCTATTCACATTTAATTAATAATTTCTTTAAAAGATCAAAACTAAACAAAGGATATTTGATTCAGATATATGATTATTACGCTGATTTTTAGACAAAATTAACTTTTTTAATGAGTAAATTTCTTGTTTTATTGGCTGATAATGTCACAAGTTTTAAACATTTCTAACATTTAAGAAAAATGCCTAACAGGAACAGGAAATTAACTTAAAAGTAAAAAAAAAAAAAATCACTTAAAATGAATAATCTTATGTTTGGTTTGTTGTACTCTTAATTTAAAATGTAAATGCATTTATCTAGATTCAAGACATGTTCACTTGCTAAGTTGGCCTTTTTTTTGCCCTTTTTTAATATTATAATTCCTTGTTTTAAATAATTTTCTTACTTAAGATATTTCTCAGAATTTCCATAATCTGATGTAACCTTAAAGTACACGTCTTGCTAGCTGGAAAGCCAAATAGTTCAAAACAGCTTTTGACCTAAATAGATCTTTATAAAACTGAGTCTACTATAATCGTAGTATATGCATTGAAAATATCTTAGCAAGTGAAACATTCTTTAAGATAGAAAAATCTATCTCTAATTTCTTAAAATATAGTTCCAACAAAGCAAATATAAGATTATTCTGCTTATTTTAAGTCAAATATTACTACTGTAAGATTGTCGTACAAAATGTCTTCTTATATCGGCAGATTATTTTGTTACTTTCAGACATTTTGCACTTGCAATTTTAGTTACATTGGACTAGAAATAAGATTAATAATCTTATAGATGGATTGGAAGAGATTCCAGAATCTCACTTGCTTTGATAAGAGTGAATGTGTGTGAAAATGTAAACGAAACCTATGTTTTAAAGACTGCTGCCGTTGAAGGTGTAAAATAGATCACAAGTAGCTAAATTTACCCTGATTATAATAATGTCATGTTCAGGTGCTCATGGAAAGGTCGTCCATACCAGATGGCAAACTAGTAAATACCAAATATCTCATGAGTTTGCTGGATGATTACCACTCGACACTCAAACTAAAAGTGAGAACTAGGGATGAAAACGCACTGAAATGTCTTTTTGTGTATATTCTTTAGCATTTTATTTTCACTTCTACCTTTAGCGTTAATGCGGCATCACTACAGCCTGCCCAAAACATAATTATCTCTGACTTCACTGCAAAGGCTCATACATAAGCAAGTAGAAATATCCTGTTTATGGGCAATGTTATCTAACGCGTCAAATATAAGATTATTAAACCTGTTTTCAGATGTTTCAAGGCTTATGTTTTCTTATTCTTTCAGCTGATTATCTTGTTCATTTCAAGAAATATGTAAACTTGCAAGTTTCCTAAAACTTTTAAAGTTGTCTAGTAATATATTTAACGAGTTATTAATTAAGTTGTAGTATTTTACCTGTAGATTTCATTGTATTCAGTATATTTGCGTACATCATCATAAGCTTGTACCATCATTATGCCATTATCATGACCTTTTAACACAATCATAATGTCAGCATGACCTCATACGCTTATAATATGATTGCATTGACCATCACATGGCCACATCATTGTAACATCACATCAACATTGTCACATAATCGTAACATCATGATACATCATGGTAACGTCATCATAACATTATGGTAATAATAACATATTAGTATAATATGATCACAACTGCAACCTTGAAGCATCATTATACTCTTATTCTAAGATCATTATAACCTGGTAGCATCATCATAACCCTGTGACATCATAGACACGTCACCACAAACATGTACAGTAGCATCATCATCACATCATTTCAACCTTGTAACATCATCATTACAATATTGTAAACTTGTCGCATTATTGTAACATCATCATAACCATGGAATATCATTCATTGTAACATGATAGTAACATCATCATAACCTCCTCATATCGAAGTAACATCATCATAGCATCATTGTTAACTTATAGTCTGACTAACATTATACAGTACTACCACTATGTAACATTATAACATTATGGTAAACAGTAACATAATCTTTACATTGTCGTAACATTGTAATATCATCATAACCTCATGAAATCATCATCGCATCATAACGCTGGCGTGTATTTCAGAATCCCAAGACTTAGTTATATGCATTGACTCCACCCACTCATCTGCATGGAGTTTACATACTCTCCAAATGCTTTGTAGGAAGAATGGAGATGCACTTTCTCAACTATACGCAGTATTTAACAGTAGAGTGTTCTGTAGTATCATGCTAATGGTTGAACGATTCAGTTTAGAGAACGAGCGATGTCGTCCATCTTTTCATCTCACCGCATTGTCTCAATTATTTTCACTTTTCTCTTTATCAGTATTGCTTGGCATTTCTTAGCAGTGGCAGCTTCATCAATGGAACATGCATTGATCTATTTTTGAAAGTTTGTAAATTAAATGTTTGTATGTATGGGACTTACTGTATTGTGTGTGTTTGGGAGTGTGTGTGCATGTGTGCCCTGGGTTGGCACGTCTGCCAACTTGTGCCCTGAAATAGGCTCCAGGCACCCTTTTACACTAGACAGCATAAGCAGTACAAACTGTGGATACATAGAGGTACACACATACACACACACACACACACACACACACACATTGGAGGTTTGTGTGTTCTTATTTTACATACGATCATTAGCCTGGAGCAAATCCGGGAAGGAGAAAAGCAACATTTTTCCACAACCAAACACACACACATGCACACACACACACACACATCTGCTCATTCGCAGTCAAGTCCAAACGCCTGGGTCCGAATCCAGTTTTTAGTTGTGTGAAAAATCCATGAAATTGAGGCGTGAATATCCGGTTTCTTTTCTTTTTTTATTAAACTTCAGTGATGTCCTGTTTTCAATTTATTTATTCACACACACACACACACACACACACACACACACACACACACACACACACACACACAATAATATTCTTTTTTAAAACGCCTGACTGTGTTGTTCTCAGATTAAGTAACAATGTTTAAATAATAATAATAATAATAAAATAATAATAAAATAATAATAATAATAATAATAATAATAATTATAATAATAATAATAAATTGTTATTATTATTCTCTTATCCAAAAAAAAAAGTGCTTCCACACAAAATGTGAGAGGTTAATCAGGACTGATACCATCGTACTTTAATCTAAACAAGAACTGAGCTCATATATTATACTTATGCGATTTCTTTAATGTGAATTTTTGGACTGTCATGAGGAATTCAACCCTCCAGCCTCGGATGTGTAAATGTTTTGCCAATGGACACATAATTGGTATTAAAAATTGGAAGAGGTTTAAGTGAATCTGACAGTCCTAATAAAAACACACTTTTGTTGGGTGTATCGTATATTAGCGATGACTGGTGGTTTGAAAACTATTATTTGTTGTGAAATGATGGAGAAAGGTGTTGGAAGGGGGGGGGGGGGGGGATCGGACCTCGGTACCCGAACTGGCATTAAGTGTTTGATGGATCAGCCAGAAAGAGGTTTGGATTTGATGAGTCCTTTCTGCATCAGTGCTCTGAGCTGTTCTGTTTCATTATACAGACTAGAGAGAGAGAGAGAGAGAGAGAGAGAGAGAGAGGGATGGGGGGGGCTGTCGAGATTAAAATCCTAATTAAAGAGTCTCTGGCAGGCAGGAGCAGGACTGGACACAGTGGCTAGCCTCATTAGCATAGCCGTCACACAGGAGTACATACTCTCCCCACTGACGCTCCCTATCTAAGTGGGCTTCCTCCTCCGACTGTCCATTTCTCTCTCTCTCTTTCTCATTCTCTCTCTCTCTGTTTTCCTTCTCTATCTTTTCATCTCTCCCTCCATCTCTGGCTGTACTTTCCCAAATTAAACTCAGTCAGTCACAGTTTTACAGTGTGTAATTAAACTCTCTCGTTTGTGTAATCTGTAAAAAACTCTTCATGCCATGCTGTCTAACTTTAGACATTAGTTTTATAAAAGCCTGGAGTGGGGGGGGGGGGGGTCTTTACTACTTTTTCTTAGTGATCTACAATTAAGATTCGATCAGGAAATTAAAAACTTAATTGTGTTAAACCCCCCTTTTGGGTAAGAATAGGTTATGTTAAAATTGTAAAATGCTTTGTGTAAAGTTGAGTTATTAGGTCATGTAAAGGAAGTAAAACATTTTGTGTACAGTACACTTAGTGACAAACCTTATGTTAAATTGGTAAAACAGCTGAACTTGGTAAAATTTCGGGGCCAGGGGTAGCTCAGTGGTTAAGGCATTGGACTACGGTTCGAAAGATCCCAGGTTCAAACCCCACAACCACCAAGTTGCCACTGTTGGGCCCTTGAGCAAGGCCCTTAACCCTCAACTGCTCAGATGTGTAATGAGATAAAAATGTAAGTCGCTCTGGATAAGAGTGTCTGCCAAATGCCTAAATGTAAAATATCTTCTGTCAAGCAATTAAAAGGCCTTGTATGAAGTTAGATAAATGTTTTGTGTAAAGTTTGTAAAATGCATCATGTAAATTATATCTTGTGTAAACTTAGTGAATGATGTTATGTTATTCATATATCTTTTGTGAAGTTAGCAAAAACTTCATGTTAAGTTAGTAAATTTAGTAAAGATGGTAAAATAACTCATGTTAAGATGGCAACATATCTTGTGTAAAGTTGTAAATATGGTCGGTAAAGATAGTATTATGTAAAATTAGGTTAGTAAAATACTTTGTGTAAAGTTGGGTAAATGGGTCATGTAAAGTAAGTAAAATATCTGTAAAGTTACTAATATATTGTGTGTAAAACTCTAAAAAGATGGCAAAACAGATCATGTTAAATTAGCTAAATACTTAAACGTTCGTAACCAAACAGTCAATTGTGTACATTTAGCAAAATTCATAAATGGATCATACTAAGTTGTTTTAATTCCCTACAAGAAGTTACTTAAATATCAAATATATTGTGTAAGTTGGTATGTACTCTATGGTAGTAAATATTCTTGGGTAAAGTTACTAAAGTATCTCAAGAAAAAAGTTGCAATTCTGTAAATCAGTTTTTGTAAATCATATTATGAAAAGAAATTTGTTCAAACAAAATAAATGAAAAAAACAACATTGTTGCGGTATCAGTTTAGTAATGTTGCTGTAGCAAAAAACTACTTTGTCATGAAAAGAAGCAATTGGCTTCATCAAACCAACCTGTTGTTGATTAGCATGACACACAGTGTTTTCTTCCTCACTAGTCAAAGCATAAACAGTCCTCTGGGTTTGAAGGCCGCTGCATTTGGAGCACAAACACAAGCAGTGGAATAGTGAGGGATAATGCACGTACGGTAGAACCATCAGAAGCTTTCCGTTAATCCGGTGTGGAATTACGCGTGTAACATGGAAACGAAAGCCGAGATGACAAGTCATTAATGAGATTTATGCCTTACTTTCATGGTGATTTTTGTTTAAGGCAATCGCTCATAAGAAATGAGTAAACATTCAGTTCTTCACATTATACACAGAGAAACATCTCATGCTGACTTCTCACTCATACTCTCTCTCTCTCTCTCTCTCTCTCTCTCTCTCTGCAGTTCAGCAGAAAGGCCAGTTGGAGAAGGAGAGCGGCATAAAGATTTTGGAAGCCGGACTGAGTGATGTAAGTCTGGAGAAACTCTTCTCTCTTTATCCTCCTCTTCCTCTGTCAGCTATAATGACACGCTGCCTTCCCAGCATGCACCACTGCACGCCTGTAAAATGAAAAATAAACTTTCCTCGCCCTCTAAAATATTCAGCCATATATGTCAATATCTTGTGCATGAAAAAGTGTCTTATGGAAAAAAGAGAGATCCTATTAACAAAATTTCATCAATTAGTTTAGGCGTAAGTTTGTAAAATTTGTGAAAACACATTTGATTTCAGAAAAAAATAAAAAAACATTCTTTTTAGCTAATAAAATATTTCTAAATCTTAACTTAAAAATTTAAAACACTCCGAGGGGCGCAGTGGTAAAGTGCTCGCCTATCATCCGGAGATCGCGAGTTCGATCCCCTGTGATGCTGTAACCTCCCGCAGCCGGAGGTCTAGAGAGAGCTGATTGGCCGAGCTCTCTCAGGGGGGAGGGGGGAGAGGTACTTCGTGCTCCCACATTAATGACGGCTCTACAGCCAATTAGGGGTGGATAGCGATGTCCTCCGAGTGTGTGCTTCGAGCAAGCAGTTCGAAAAGATGCTGTAAGGCACGTCACGTAGGTCGGAGGAAACATGAGATAGTCTGCGGCCCTCCCGACTGAGTGGTAGAGCCCCCTAGTGACTGGGAGGAAGTGGACATGACTAAATTAGGGAGAAAATCAGTAAAAAAAAAAAAAAACGTGCCGGAAATATTAAAAACATTTAAATCGGACTTTAAACTGTATGAATCAGCAAGTGAACCAAATGTTGTTGTGCTGGAAGCAGGAGGAATGGGCAAGCGTACGGACCGAGTGATTTCGATAAGGGCGAAGTTGTGATGTGCAGATTTCTGAGATCTGATTTTGATGCTGATGGAGATGGAAATGAAAGCAGACGCAGGAGAATACATCCAGGCCCGGTAATTTTCCTTCCCTCCTCCGTATTTTCCTCCGTTTGCAGGTCAGAATGAAAAAGCAGCATTAAAAGGATTAAAGCTAAAATAAGATCCAGAATCGAACATGAGATGCTTTTCTCCAGGATTTTCAATCCAAATTAGAATCACTAGAATGCAGCTGACATTATAACTAAATCTGTTTCTGTGTTTGTGTGTGTGTGTGTGTGTGTGTGTGTGAGATTGTCATTAAATGGTGCTAAGCTGCCGTGTGTGACACTGATTCAATAGTCTGTCTGCTTTGGCAACCTGCCAAACACACTCTGTCAATCACAATATCTACCAGAGAAAGAGAGAGAGAGAGGGAGAGAGACTAATGAAAGAGGGATACAAAGTCAGGGAGGGACATAATTAGGAAGACAGAAAGAGGGACAGATAGACATACGCAAAAAGAAAATAAAGAGGCAGAAATGGGGGAGTGAGAGAGATGGACAGAGAAAGAAACAGACAGAAACAGAGAGAGACACGCAAAGACAGACAAGATACTCTACAGAGACTGAAAGACAAAAAAAAAGATGGAGGGAGGGGGCAACAGGCAGGTAATGAGGAAGAGAGAAGTAAAAAAAAAAAGGCAAGAAAGGGAGAGACAGGAAGGCATCAACACAGAAAGACAGGCACAGACAGACAGGGACAGGAAGTGGCAGACAAAGACTGACAGACAAATAGAAAAAGACACATAGATACAGAAAGACAGACAGACAGAAACAGTGAGATTGACAGACACAGAGATACAAATACATAATCAGACAGAGACACAAACAGACAGACAGAACAAGACAGAGAGAGAGAGAGAGAGAGAGAGAGAGAGAGAGAGAGAAGAAGTTGATGACAATTGAGGACAGTTCTCTGTTTTGTTCTGGTCCAATCATAAGGGTGTTATTCAGTCTTTTGTCCAAGCAGAAGTCTTTTTTTTAGTCTAGTCTAATCAGAAACCTTGTTGTTCAATCACTGGTCCAATTGGAACTCTGTTATTTAGTGTCTGGTCCAATCACAAGCCTTGTTGTTTATTCTCTGGTCCAATCAGAACATTTTTATTTAGTCTCTGGTCCAATCAGAAGTCTTGCTTTTTTACTCTCTGGTCCAATCAGAACATTTCTATTCTGTTTTTAGTCCAATCAGAACATTTTTATTCTGTCTCTGGTCCAATCAGAAGTCGTGTTGTTCAGTTTCAGATCCAGATCAGATTACTTGCATACAATCTGTCAGCATTCAGCGTCCATGCATGACGCGCTACATATGGGTTAGCGCTCGCTGTATGACATTTATTGCTGTCTCTTTTTATATGAATCTAAAAAATAACTATCAACGTATTGTTGCCATAATTTGTCTGAAAGTAGACTTTTCTTTAAAAAAAAAAGATATAAAGCGTATAGAACGATTCAGATGAGGTTTATAACAGAAGTGAATGTGGTGTTTATTGTAATCGATATTGTATAATAACTGATATGGTACTAATACTGATTTCTGTGTAGTGGGTTATGTTTCTGTGTCGTTCTGTGTCCAACTGTCTGTCTGTCTATCTATCTATCTATCTATCTATCTATCTATCTATCTATCTATCTATCTATCTATCTACAGTATGTATCTGTCTATCCTTGCACGCTGGGTATAACGAGACCTGAGTTAAGTCGCTTCGTGCTAGTCGGTATCTTTGGCTCCAGGCTTTAATCTCGGCGTCCCCTCTGTTCTGTCCTCATTCACCGCATCTCTATTGTGGCAAAAAAAACCATTAATACTCATTCGCCGAGAATTAGCATCTAATAAAGCTCGTGTTTAAGATTAGCGCGACCCCACTTTGTCCCCCGCTTTGTTTTTGCAATCCTCTTCAGGGACGTCGCCATGCCGACGTGCCACAAACATGGCGGCCAAGAGATTGGAAGAACAGAAAAAAAAACAATGAAGAGACAGGAACAAAAGATTTTTAAAAAATAATAATAGCGTGCGCGGCGGCCATCTTGGGGTGAGACAATAACAGGATTATCTCAAGTGCTGTCAGTGTGTGAGGGGACATAATGCTGGCGTTAATATTCATAAAGAAATTAAGCGAAGTGTGTGTGTGTTTATGTGTGTGAGTGCGTGTGTGTGTGTGTGTGTTGCAGCGTGGTGAAAAGCGGGGGAAGCGGAGCGTATATTCACACTGATAAATATTCATCGAGGCCTCTCAGCGGAGGTGAGAATGTAATCAAGTACGGGATTGATGTGTCCCGAGCTTCCATGAACCCGCGCTAAACCAGACGCACAATGGAAATTGTGGCCGTAAAACCGCTTTGTGTGTGTGTGTGTGTGTGTGTGTGTGTGTGTGTGTGTGTGTGTGAGAGATAGACAACAGCAATCAAAGACAACCCTATTTGCGTTGTTTTATTCCACACTCACGCACTTGTATTCTGACTATTTATAATCTACACAATAGCGCACGTCGTTAGAGAAAAAATAATCAGCAACGAGCTGGAGTGTGAGGACGCCGGGCTTACCGCGGTACCGCCCAGACGTTAGGAACTTCCTGTTCTCCCGACACTGGAGACTCCTTCTGTAAACGCTTAATAAATACCGCCTTACTGTTACCATAGAAACTACTGTATAACGTATCAAAAAAAACCCCTAGCGTGTCAATATGCTCCGAGCTGCAGTTATATAACTCTAATTAACACCCGCTGACCAGCTGGGTGAAGATCACTACAGCAAGCCTGCAGGAAGCTACAAGGGCGAGAACTAGACAAGTGTTTTTTTTTTTTTTTTTTTTTTTTTTTTGCTGTGAGGTGGCAGATGCAGGGCATTTTTTTTCAAATTGTCTATTTCCGCTCACTTCCTCTCACACCGCCGCCCCTCCCCCTCACCTCACCTCCTGGAGTCATTTGCAGAGCACTAGCCGTCTGAAGCGCGCGCCGTTTTGTCGGTAATTAGCCGTAATCATCGGCTCTCGGCGGGAGACGAGGGGGTCGCGAGGTGAGAGGGAGAGACAGGTGGAGGTGTGTGAGTGTGAGCCGGGTGCATGAGGCTTTTAGTGGATGCTTTTAGCTTTCGAGGGAACGGCGCGCTACTACAAGTATGCTAACTCGACAGGACAGTGTGATGAAATTTAAAAGATTTGGCGTGTCACGGGTACTTTATGTCTTCTGTACCGCCAAGGTAGTGCTGCAAGCTTTGTGTGTGTGTATGTGTGTGTGTGTGTGTGTGTAGGAGGTTAGTTCTCTCATCCTTAAACAAGAAAAGGCGAGACTGGTGACGGAACGAGCGTTTATAGCTGCTGTAATATACAATATGACAAGAGGGGATTGTTTAGTTTGAGAACTTGTTTTATGGACAATAAATGCAAGTATAAAGAAATAAAGTGTCAGACGGAGAGAAAGAAAGAGAGAGAGAGAAGGTCAATGATGATGGAAGGAGAGTGTATAAAGAATAGGAGATATTTGTGTAATAAATCGTTTACTAAAGTAACTCATAATACATCATCAAACTTCAATGCATGAGAGATAGAGACCACTTTTATAGAGATCTGTCGCATCATGCAAAGAGAGAGAGAGAGAGAGAGAGAGAGAGAGAGAGAATAAACATGCTAAAAAGGAAAAAGAAAACTAAAAGGAAAATAAAGGAGAAAAAGAAAAGGGAGATGAAGAGACAGAGATGAAAGAGGATGACAGTGTGGGGGAGAGAAGAATTAAAAAGGCAAAAATAACAACAGTTGAAAAGATAAAAGAAAAGAAAGTCAACAAAAAGAAAATATTCAAATTACAGCATGAAGAAAGATGAATAAATAAAAAAAAAAATTAAATTATTTAAATTCTTTATTTAAATAATAAAAATAAAGATTGTGGTCAGGAAAAGAAAGAAAGAAAGAAAGAAGGAAAAAGAGATTTATGTGTGACTGAGACACACAATGTGGAAGAGAGTAAATTAATAAACATAAATTTAAATAAAAAGTCAACAAAATGATAAAAGAAAAGAAGAAAGACTAGAAAGATCAAATAAAATAAGGAAACAATGAGAAAGAAGCAAAAACAGATGAAAGAAAGAAAGAAAGAAAGAAAGAAAGAAAGAAAGAAAGAAAGAAAGAAAGAAAGAATTTATGAATGAATAAATGTAGGAACAACAAAAAAGATGAAATAATTTAGAATCACAATAAGAAGAGACATAGAGCCATAAAGAGGGATTCAAAGAAAAACAATTAACAGTGTAACATTTATATGATTAATTTTTAAATTTTTAAACATTTTACATTTATTTATTTATTTCAACTAGATTGTAAGCAAATCATCTCTCCAATCTAGCAAAAAAGAGGCAAAAAAAAAAAAATCCCAGAAAGAAGACATGAGAGGAAAAAGGGCAATAGAAAAAGAAAAGAATGGAAAATAAATAATAGAAAATGAATAATGAATAAAGGATGAGTGGACAGTGGAAGCAGGAAGAGAGAGAGAGAACGAGAGCGAGAGAGCGAGAGAGAAAAGAAGCAATTTGTAAAGGAGGTTCAGAAACATAAAGAGCCAAGGGCAGGAAAAACTTTGGACTGACTGACTGATTTAAAAGAAAGAGAGGTGGAGAGGCAGGAGAAAGGTAAAGAGTGAATAACTCGATAGAGAGATGGAGAAATGAAGGTTATGGAGAAATGGAGAAGAGAGAGAGAGAGAGAGGGAGAGAGAGAACTCTGTGAAAGAACCCAAACTTCACTCCCCCTGAAGTTCTGATGTCATCGTGCACCTGTTGTTTCGGCACCGCCCCCTCAACCACCTGTGTGTGGCAGCTGGCTCTGTGTTGCCATGGTTACAGCCTGTGTCAGCTGTGATGAAGGGTTTTTACACTGCTGTGGTTCCTTCTTGTAATCAGGACAGAGCTAAAGGCTTTAATTTAGCAGCTTTTACTTCTGTATTTAAAATTGGATTTAAGATTTTCTATTAATTGTTGATCCACACCTTGGGTGAGTTTTAATGTGTAAGCATATAATGCAAACATGTCTATTCCCCTTATTCACTACCTTTCTTTTAGTCTCCAACTAAGAAAACTCTAGGTTTAAGTCTGTGTGCAGAACTAGAGCTATTTGTGCAGAAAGAGGTGTCTGTGCAAACAGTGTAAATGGATTCAAGTGCAAACATCAGTGCTGGAGCTGGAGGAACGGGGATTAACGACATTTGAGAGGAGTTCAGAAGATTAGAAGGAGCTGTTTCTTAGCTCTTGTAGCACTTACTGGGAAGGAGCAGAGTATGAGGTCTATGCTTGGGATATGAGATGTCCATAGGCAGCATTTGTGATAGATGTTTGGAATGGACAGTAGCTGAGCACCAGTAATTTCCTCAGTGGTTTCCACCAAACCTTTACCAATAAGACCCTGAGCAGACTAGGTCTTCAGTAGTTGCAGGACCTCCTACCTGTAGGCCATCCCATCATAGGCCACTGGGGTGCCACTTGCAAACTTGATTATGATGTTTGACGTACATAGTTGTGGGTGAAAAAAGATGGGAGACTCCACTACAGAGGTTTCCTAAAGTTGAAGATCAGCTTGAAAGTGTTGATAGTGTTAACACTGAAAAGGTGAAATTGAAATTCCTGAGAAGCATCTTAATGGAGGTGGTTTCCAATTCAATTCAAATCAATTCATTTTAATTTCATTTATATAATGCTTTTAATAATGGTCATTGTCGCAAAGCAGCTTTATAAAGTCAAAAAGAAGTTTAGGAAAATGAGTTTGTGACGTGTGAGGAATAACTTATAAATCAAAATGATCAGATTGTCCCTGATAAGCAAGCTGAGGATGATGGAGGCAAGGAAAATCCCCCTGAGAGGGGAAAAGGAAGAAACCTTGAAAGGACCCAGACTGAAAAGGGAGCCCTTTGATGGTCCTGACACCTTTATCCAGACCTGCTGATGTTAAGGGATAGAAGCCTTGCTCAAGGGACCAACAGTGGCAACTTTGGTTCTGAGGTTTGAACCTGGGACCTTTCAATCAGTAGTCCAACACCCTAACCACTGAGAGACATATGACATAACTGAGGCTGGGCAGAGGTCTCTCAGTGGTTAAGGTGTTGGACTACTGATTAAAAGGTCCCAAGTTAAAATCGCAGGCTAAACTGGAGTGCCACGGTCCCAATATTCTCTGTATTTGTTGTTGGAGACATAGGTAAACTGATTCAGAGGGAGTATTGAGGAATGAATTGGGCTTTACATGTAAGATCCATGGAAGGAGAAAACTGGTTTCTGTCTTGAAGCAGGTTGGAACTATTGTGAACTATTAACTCAAGAAGACTGGAGACAGCTGTTACACAGGCTTTGAGAGCCTAACCTGGAATGCCTTCAGGGTTATCTGGTCAAAGTTGGAGCACAGATCAATATCAGTAGAGTGCGAGCTGCAGAGCATTGTTGTGAGATGCCCTGTTTATCTTAGAACATGTTTCCATGGAGGTAGACGTCAGGGATGAGTGTTGATCTGGTTGTAGTCAGTTGTTGAGAGTTGGAACACTTTTTATGATTCCACTTCTCAGTTTGGCTCTGGGTGAGCAGGAGTTTTCTTGGTCTTCAGATGCTAAATGGGAAGCAAATCTGTTTGTTTCTGTGGGCTTCTCCTTGGAGAAGGGTTTCATACTGTTACGGGTAGTGAATGTGTAACATGCCAAAACACAGATCTTCTGACCAATCAGAATCCAGAATTATGTTTCGATCAGGAAGAGTTTTTAAAAATTGTACATTAGCACTTTTATTCCAGGCATTTATTCTACACTTCATACAGCCTGTTATCAGGAAAATGAAATATTGTGTTTATTTTTCTTGTTCTCACAGTCGTGGCCTGTAATGGGTAAATACACAACCTTATTATCACATTTTCCCCATATTCCTAGCAGCTTAAAGTGGATCTCGCGCTGTGCTGTTTAATTACAGAAAGTGTAAACGCAACAGGAACCGCAGCAAAGCTAATCAGTCGCGTTGGTTTTTCATTCGCTCAAAGTTGTTTAGTTTGGTTCGTAAATGTTTAAACCAACTCTGTGGCTTTTCAACTTTTTCATAACACCAGTCTGCATTTGTGTAGTTGTTAATTTCACAACTTAAACTCATTTTTGCACTTGTTTTCCCTCACAGCTTTGGTTTTCTTTTAAAAGCCTGCTGGGTGAGACTCTAAGTAGTGTATTTAGGAAAGGTGTTTAAATTGTGTGACGTCTGGGAAACAAGGCTGGTGTGATGTTTAAATGAGCGGTTTTCACAAAAAAAAAAAACCAACAACAAAAAAAAACAGAAGTCCCTGTTCTCACTCACAGCTCATTAGCGGGCTTCATGAGTACTCCAGGGGAAAAGAAACACACAAGCAGGGATGTTCGTGAAGAAAAAAGTGAGAGAGCTCAGAATTATTCATCATCACTAGTTATGCCTTTGTTCTTTCTTTTTTTTCTCTTTCTTCTCAGTTATGTTCTCAGTCCTTACATGTTCTCTTTATAAACGTATGAGTTCCTACAGGGTCCTCCTGGTTTCCTCCAACCATTGCAATATATACTAAATTGCCAAAGTATTCGCTTGTCTCCCTTCACCTGCAATTAAACTTGAGGAACATCTAATTCTTAATCCATAGGGTTTAATATGATGTTGGCCAAACCCTCTTTACAGCTTCAACGCCTTGAACAAGGTTTAGGAGTTTATTTGTGAGACCTCACACGTAGGACAAGAAGGCCTGGCTCACAGTCTCCGCTCTAATGCATCCCGAAGGTGTTCTATCGGCACACGGTTAGAACTCTGTGCAGGCCAGTCAAACCAAACCTGCTCATCAATGTATTTATGGCGGTTGTGTTATAGCTGCAAAATGAGGACCAACATTATATTAAACCATATGGATTAAGAATTGGATATAACTCAAATTCATATTCATTTGAAGGCAGGCAAGTGAATGTTTCTTACTTAGCTAGCTAGTTAGTTTTTGTTAATTTATGTTGTGTGTAGGACCTTGGTGCTTGAGGAACATTGTTTTGTTTCATCGTGTACTGAACTGTATATGGTTGAAATTATGAAATAGGCTTAAAAAGCCTACTTGACCCCTTGACTTGAATACTTTTGGCGATATAGTATATGTAAACCACTCTTCCACATTTTGATTATGATGAATCCTGGCACCAATTATTGGGGAAAATGGCACCAGGTAGGAGAAAATCCATTAATGGAAAAACCTGGTGAGGTCATCAGCATCATAGACCTGACCAACAAAAGCAACCCCAGATCATAACCGTGCATCCACAGGCTTGTACATTAGGCACTAGACATGATGGGTGTGCATCACTTCTCTTCTTCACCTCTATTTTAACGCTGATGCAGTCATCACTCAGAAACAGGCTAAGTCTGGGCTAATCAGAGCACATGGCCTTTTATCAATTGGCTTCACCAATAAGTGTTGTTTTCTTTGCTTGATGCAGGACATTAATTTTACCCTTCTGAAAGAGAGTAACATCTTTACCATGACCACAGGAGATGTCTTCTGACAGGGTTGTTTAAGAAATGAGAAGCTACACACTGTACCAGTTAGGGTTAATAATGTGTCACAGCTGAACCGTATTCATCACATGTGTTCCTGTAGAATTAGTAAACAATTTTTTTTTACTTTTTTTTTTTTAAGTAGTGGTACTTAGTTTTTTAATTTCAAACCTGTTCATCTGTAATTGGTTCTCAAAGGTTTTATTAACGTACAGTATTTTTCACTTTTTCATAAATGTCAGGTCCATCAGTTCAATACAGTTATTAAAAACTATATATATATATATATATATATATATATATATATATATATATATATATATATATATACATATATTGGAAGAGGTGAGGAGCAATCCCCTACGAAAAATAAAAAAATAAGCTTCATAAATGGTTTTAAAAAATGTTGTCTTACATAAAGATGTTCCTTTAGATTGATCAATGTCCAGTGATGAGATCAGACTGATGAAAGACTTATACAAACGCGTAAATATTCCACCAGATCTGAACTCATGAGCAGTTCATGCAGAAACAAACGGGGGTTGTGACTTGATTTGATGTTTTATATGACTGGTTTTATATATGTGTGTGTGTGTGTGTGTGTATGAGATGACATGCATGTAAAGATCCCCACCGTTGTATTGGGTTGTAAATGGTGAATGTGAGGTTAGCTCTCATAAAAGTCATTGAAATCATCACTGCTTTGTGTGTGTGTGTGTGTTGCAACGTTTGTGAATGTCAGAAATGACCTCGGAGATGTCGAACGGCGTGTTCTAAAAAACAGTCAAACATGCCAGTAGAAATTCAAATGTTAGTCATTCCTTTAATGTTAAGTGTGTGTCCTTGGAGTGTGGAAAAAAAAAAAAAAACCTCTGACTTTCTCCTACTCTCTCTTTCTAGCTTTAAACAAACTCATCCTCCACATTTCACGTAATGCGCTGGGTTTTGGTCTTTAATCGAATAGATTATCATCTGAGCTGAGAGAAATCTCATTAAACAGATGCTGCTTTCTCATTTGTCACTCTTTTTACGAGAACATAATTAAATCTACAAGGGCTGTAGTGAAAGTAGTGCAAAAGTGGATCGCAGAACTTTTATTTACCTGAAATGGGCCGTACAGTAGACTAACAAAGTCTTCATCACAAGCCATGCACTTGCACCATCGGCGAACCCAACTCTTGCATTGTTTTTAAAATTCTCCTTGGTCTAAGTTGATGGTCTCCCATTTCACAACAGAACACCATTAACAAGAGCAATGTACCTGACTGTAAAGAAGTACTAAAGCAGCACTAATGATATACCACATGGACTATGCTGAGTACTGCGTTTATATCAGAGGTGGGCAAAGTACACAAATACTGTACTTTAGTAAAAGTAGATCCTCTCAAGGGCAAATAAAATTAAGTAGAAGTAGAAGTCCTTCACTTACTTGTGTGCCAAAGTAAAAGTAAAATTTCCAATTTTCTCCGCTAATTTAGTCGTTGCCAATTCCTCCCCGTCACTAGGGGGCTCCACATTAAGGCTACTACTACCACTCAGTCGGGAGAGCGAAGATTATCACGTGTTTCCTCCGAACCGCGTGACATCAGCCGACCGCATCTTTTCGAACTTCTTGTTCACGCACCATTAGGGGCGGAGTAACACACTCGGGGGAAAGCGCTAGCATCTCCTTCCGCGTGCACGAGCTCACAGACGCCCCTGATTGGCTGTAGAGCCGTGATTAATGTGGGAGCGCGAGTCCCTCTCATCCCGCCCGTCTGAAAGAGCTCGGCCAATCAGCTCTCTCTGTGCCTCCGGCTGTGAGAGGTTACAGCATCACCCGGGGTTCGAACCAGTGATCTCCGGATGATAGGGCGAGTACTTTACCACTGCGCCTCTCGGAGGCCTAGTACTCACTTTTAAACGCATTTAAATCCTGTATACTGTAAGTACAGTTCTTGTTTTAGCTTAGTAAAAGCAATCTCTCTTTCTCTCCACTTCCTGTTTATGAACCTGATGTCTTTTGTCGATGACTGCAACCAGCTCCCCTTCTGATTTCAAACACCTAGTATGTTGTTAGGCGTGCCTCGTATAAAAAAAACACAAGTCATGGAATTCTTCATACTGTACTAGTCAGCAGCTGGTGAAATTTACAGTTCAAACACTACATACCACCAGGTAACACAATGCCATGCAGATATGTGGTTAAGCACAAGTACTGGAATCCGCTGTACTTCTGAGTAGAGTAAAAGTAAAAAGTTCTAAATCTTCTACTAAAACTATTCGAGTAGAGTTACAGTATGTGAAATAAGTACAGTAACAAAGTAACGAAGTTACCTCTCACCTATGCTTTGTACTGTATAGTATAGAGGAAGAGGGACCCTACTGACAAGCACTGTTTAAATAAAACAAGAAGAAGTTATGCCTATGTTTGCATTACTTTTAATACAACCACTTCATTAACCTTCCTACACTGCCTGCACTACACTACATGTTCTGCTTTTAGATATGTACATCTAAACAGCTCAGTGTGGATCAAAGCTCGTGAAAGAAAGCAGACGAGAAAGTAAAGTGTGCATCTGACTAACCCTCCGCGAACAATCCCCAGCACAGCTGTGTGTCCCGAAGCTCTCCGCTGGAAAACTCATCAGCTTCATAGCTTAGATAAATGTATTGATCCGAATATAATTGACTCAGATGCTGAGCGTAGCTCCAAACACCAGGCTTCCGTCTGCTGTTGTTGTCCTGCTAATCACATTTGTTATATAATAAGGCCTCAGTCTTTAAGGTCTAAAGGACCGCCATTTGGCAAACTGACATTTCGGGTTTTGCTCAGTTCTTAATATCAGGTGTTAATGAGATACATTATGTATTTCCATGATACCAGCGATGAGCACTTTATATAATAGCAGATAAATGAAGCCCACGTTTCCCACACTGTTGGGCTCGTCCACGTCCCAAATCCTAAATTATCTCCTGTTTTTTTTTCTTCTTCTTTTTTCACTTCACACCTACATACTTTGCAAAGTCATGAGTATGTATTGAATCCAAAAAACAAAAAGTTTGGCTAACAATTTAAAAAAAAAAAGTGCATTACAATGTATTCTTTTTTTTCTATTCTGGCACAGTCCTCATGAGAACAAGTTGGATCATAGCATTTGATGGTTTTTGCAACTACACTTGAAGAGACTTACTGTACCTTATGACATTAATGCTTTAAAGTAATAATGATCTGTTGTTTCTCTTTACTGAATCGCGTCAGTCCATAGGCGTTATTTCATTATTTAGATGCCTTCATTATTGTTTTGCAATGTATAAAAAAGAAGATAAGATTCTTTAACCGTATGAATTATACATGCACTGTGCAGAATGCTGAACTGCTACCTATACACTTCTCTTATATAAGTTTCATAGCTGTAGTAGAAAGATAACCAAGCACACCTTGAGCATCAAATATGTTTTGTACAGAATTGTCATGCATGTTTTATTTTTGAAATACTTCAGTACATATTCCTTCCTAATTATTCTAACAAATTGGTCGGAAGGTGTTGATTAATTTTCTATAACAGCGGCTCTGATAATAGTCTTATGTGTTGATATGCAGAATATTCATGTACATAGCAATACTCCATATTCATGTACGTTGTACTCGTTCTCTGCCTGGCTATCTGGCAGTAACGGTTTAATTTGATTTACCCTTATGGAAGAATAGTATCAGTATCAGTAGCGGTAAAGCCGTAGCTTGAGGTTTTCCGAACAGAAGTGTGTACACTCCATACTTTCAATTATGAATGTGTGGACAGTTTAAACAGACTTATGCGTCTTAACAAATACATATATACACATGATGCATTGATTTGCAGCTTTTATTAAAGTCACTTCTTCTTCTTCTTCTTCTTATCTATATAAACAAGTCTATTCACACTCTGACTTTTAGTCCCCTACTATGCTTACTCATTTTTTTTCCTGAAAAAAAAAAACATCTATTTGTATTACATCTCTACACTACTATGAAATGATCAGTGAAACAACCCGAGCTCGACGATCTGAAAACTCTAACCAAACAACGCCAGGTCCAACAGTTATGATTCACCGGAGACTCGCTGATCAAAAAGCGAACGATTTAGTGTGACATCATTCTAGACGTCTCTGTTGCGTTTTTTTTTCTTCTTCTCAGCTTAACTCCTGTGGCTCAACCTTTGGAAAAGAATAAACACCACCACACCCGGCGTTCACACTTCCTCTTCCAGACGAGACGAATGAGCTCAGACTGCCGGTGCAGTACGATGCGTGGGCATGTGAGAAAAAGAGAGAGAGAGAGAGAGAGAAAGAGAGAGAGAGAGAGGTATGAGGGGGTCTTGTGATAAAGACTTCAGCAGTATGATCGGCACTTCCTAACGAGCGCGGCCTGATCTGTCGGATTTAAAAGGGAGTTAAATGCCAGTTGCTGTGGCTGATCTCTGTGTGAAATGTCACCACTGAGAGACTCCTGCGGTGCCTCTCTCTCTCTCTCTCTCGCTCTCTCTCTCACTCTCTCGCTCCCTCTCTCTTGGTCTCTCCCTCTCTCTTTCTCCCCTCTAGCAGACGAGAAAAAGCAGACCCACAACTCACTGACCTTTTAGTGATGCCTGACCTTTTTCAGGAAAAGAAACCCACTCATGTTTTTTTTTTTCTCTCTGTAAAGGTATAACATTAAAGTGGTGTCCAGTCTGGGATATGTGCTATACTCATACATAAAATATATCCCTATTTTATATTAGCATCCTTCTCATCCTTTCTCTTTATTTATCTCTCGGTTGTGTTCGTAGAAGTGCCTTTAAGTGCCTGCAGTATTTACACACTTTTGTTATTACTATTATTTATCATCCTTTTCCAGCTGCTTATCTAGAAAATTGAAAAAATTGAAGGATTGGTAAACAAACTCAAGGTGTTCGCTGAAAATTCAATATAAGCGTCCTTGTTTTGCTTATGGATGTCTCTTGGCTTGCACTGGAATGTTTGTGATTTGTGACATGACAAGAGCGAATTTAACCAGAATGGCGTCCATGGATTGGCTAGAGCGAGATGCTAAGTATAATTATACTGTAATGATCATACAAAGAGAGTGATTTAACAACATATCTAAGGGTAATGTTAATGTTCTGACGGTTTTGTTTCATTCACACACTTTGCTTTCCCATTGTCCCATTAACACATTAAATGGTGTTCTGAACCAGTTAGCTAAACCATTGGCCTTAGCTCTCAGCCAAAAACAGTGTCATATCTGCCTTTATACGTACATATCCACTCATCTTTAAGTCTAAATTAATATCCTATAAAAATCTATAAAGCTAGAATAGACAATCTTCAAAGAGCCAGCAGAAACGAGACACACCTTTCAGCAGCATCAACCTTTACCTTTACCATTTCTGAAAATGCAAGTCAGTGTTATTATTCTTAAATTAACACAACACAAGTCCGTATCAGACATCGGTTTTTACTCGGCTTATTTCGGCTGATTCGGGTCCCATGGCCGTTTCTACCAGTCTGAGAGTGTAATCAGTCACACAAAAGCTCTGATCACTGGCTGAATTGCCTCCAGAGCCCGGGCTCCGACTCGATCCTGGGAAAAGAAGAAAAGAAAAAAGAAAGATGCAGCAGCGCTGAGTTACTTACAAAAGAGGTCTTTGAACTCCATCATTACAGCCTAATCATTTACACTGACTCATTTTGAGCAGGCGTGTCTATATAAAGTGGTAAGACAGGTGAAGGCTGAATGCAATAAGAGCTCAGAGTCAAGCAAGTCCGGTGGACCAACTGTGACTCAGTTCTCAAGTTTGAAGTGAAGATTTTGTGCTCAGTAAAGCACTCAAATGATTCATTTTATACTGGGGTTATTTCAGAAATATTTATTCATTTATATGAATAATGTGTTTTGTTCACAGAGCATCGTTTTGTTAAATGTACATTAAATGTAGCGTCTATATCACATTCCCCAGGACACATAATATCCTGTTTATGTTCTGACTGATTTTATATGGAGCTACTGTATATTTATCTATCTATATTGCACAACTATCACACAAGCGATACAGACCTGGTTGTCATGATAATACACGTCCCCATTTCTTGAAAAAAAAATTCTCTCTATGCGATGCTCAGTCACTGGGTCAAATTCCATTACCGATGTTAATCTTTATATTTTATGTGCTGAAATATACTCTACTGAAACTTCCGAGTTCGTTTGCCGTACGTGTTCCCAGTAATGAAAAAGAAGTTGTGTTGCGCAATTGTTGCTGGAAATGGGACTCTAGTTGAGTATTATTTCTGCTCAGATGGAAGTGATCATGATGGACACGAAGGTTGCAAAAGGGGACAGAACAATTCTTTCCCGCACCTGTCCCGTTCCCCCGATCTTATGCCACCTGGTGCCTGCCTGTGGGGAATGTTTAAGGAAAATGTGTTCAACTGTGAAGATCCACCAAGAACTGTGCCTGCATTACACAAGAAAATCATCTCCTTTTGCAACCCATGTTCCGGGAATCCAGGATGAGAATCAACGCAAACGATATGAACACTGTCTTCCGCGAGGCAGTGCATGTCAACACTTTAAATACATACATTACGCATACCGTGGTAAATCAACACACTAATAGTGTGTATGTTACTGTAGTTTTTTTCAGGAGAAATAGACTTACAGATGACAACAAGGAAAAATTATTTTTATATCAGTACTGTATATTTTGGAGCATACTGTACATGGAACATTAGAGTTTGCATGTTTTCCCTATGCTTGGTGAGTTTTCTCCCACAGTCCAAAGACAAGTAGATTAGACTAATTGGCATTCCCAACTTGCTCATAGTGTGTGAATGAGTGTGTGTACAGTATATGTGTGTGTGCCCTGAGATGGTCTTTGTGTATGTGCATGGAGTTTGCATGTTGCAGGTAATGTACACTAATTGGTACTTCCAAATTGCCAGCAGTGTGTTTAAGATTATGCTCTGTGATGGATTGCCACCCTGTCCAGGGTGTACCCCACCTTGTGCCCCAAGTTTCCTGGGATAAGATCCATTATATGGGATTTTAGGATTCACCGGTATAGACAATGAGTGAATGACTTTTATAACCTCACCCCTCCAAGGATTTAATTCCTACCTTGGGTCTTTGTGTATGTGCATGGAGTTTGCATGTTGCAGGTAATGTACACTAATTGGTACTTTCAAATTGCCAGCAGTGTGTTTGAGATTATGCTTTGTGATGGATTGCCACCCTGTCCAGAGTGTCCCTAATTTGATGCCCCATGTCCCCTGTGTGAATGAGTGTGTGTGACCCTGTATAGGACAAGCACAAGGAGAGTGTTATGTTTATATCAGTACAGTTTTACTTTTGTTTTTCTCTAGAACTTTGTTGTTGCCTTTTTATGTACAGGACACTTTTGAAATTAGATTTAAAAAAATTAGGTTAAAAAAAACTATATAAACTGATTCACTCTTCTTAAAAGATCCATTAAAACCAAAATAATTTGTTAAAACTAAAACAAACCCAGTGATATAATTCAATATCTCATATCAAATTATTCACTATACACAAATACTCATTAACACTAAAACAGACCCAATCAAATAATTCATTAGGCTATAGTATACCTCGTTAAAAACAAAACAAACCCAGTCAAATGACTCATTACCCCAAAGCAAATGATTCCCCCTTCTTAAACAGATTTAACAAGCAATCTTATCAAACTTATTCAGTAACCTATACCAAGTGATTCACTTCACTCAAACGACTTGTTAAAACTAAAACAAATGATTCAGTATACTCAACCGACACTTTAATGATTCACCTACCTGACCCTAACAACTCTTTGACACCAACAAATCTTCAACCGTATGAATCGCTACCACCATAAGGACACAAAGAGAGAGACAGAGAGTCAGAGTGAGACAGAGACAGAAAGAGAGAGAGAGACAGTCTCTGGGGAAGAGGCTCAGCTGGACAGCAGGCAGCAGTTTAAATGTCATTCAGGCAGGGAGTCGAAAAAACCACTGCCTTTCCACATCACACAGGGGGAGAGGAAAAGTGTACAGCTTGTTCATCAGGAAAGAGAATGAAGAAAAACAAGAAAAATGCAGAGGACAATGAAAGAGAGAAGAAAAATACAAAGACGGCACAGAAGCAGGTATGATATGAAATGAAACATGGCAGGAATAAAAAGACCAGAGATGGAGGAGGTGGAGAGAAAAAAGAGCGGAGATTGAGGACAAGACAATGAGGGATAGAAAATGGATGAGAGAGAAGGAAAGAAAGATTGTAGAGTAAAAATAAAAGGAAATAAAAGTGGGATGAGGACAAAGAGGATAAAGGACAGTATATACAGCACTGATGAAGAACAATGTATTCATTGATTGATTATTTTAACATAAATCTGTCACACACTTGGCTCAGAGATGTCCAGAAACATTCACACATGGCAGATCTTCCTTCTCTCTCATCCTAACTGTTAAAACATCAGGTTTGCACAGATCAACCCCTTAAATATATATTCAATTGTCTAAAACACATTTACTGTCTGATTTCTTTACTTATTACATTATGGGTTTGTGGATAATGTTATTAATAAGTAACGGACATCTAAACAGATGCTTACAAACATAGGAGAAGGTCAGAAGCTGAACATAAACTCTGGGGCTCAATTTCTCTAGTATTTATATACAATCACATAAATAAAAAGAGAAAGCATACGTAGGGTTAAGTACATCCCGAGGGTAAAATCATATTTGGATCTAAAGAAAATAATGTTAAAATATATTATAATTTGGCAAACTGTGAAAACAGCCTAGATGAAAACAAGCCTGCATCAGGAACACTGCTGGGCAATATCCAATATCTACAGAACGAGCTTGACGATCTCAGTACCAGTGCTAAATTCTTGATGGACATTCGGGACTGCAGGCTCTTTTGCTTCACTAAGACACTGAGTTGGGGAAGTCAAGGCATAGGTGGAATGTGACTAATTGTATTGTACCACTCACCCATGTTCTGCACACCCAAGCTGGAGCTCCTGAACATCAAATAGTGCCCTTTCTCCCATCCTTGGGAATTTATTTTGAACTACATAAGGCTCTCACACAACACTAGACTCATCACCAGGAGGTTGTACTCATTGTGGTGAAGGACTTTAACAGTGTCAGTGTCAAATGTGACTTGTAGGTAAAAAAACAGTGGAATACACTGTCTAATAAAATAAATAATTAGCAGAATTCTTCCCAACCAGATTATGAGATCTCAAACTATTTTCTAAAATTTTGGGCTTTCTAATGGAACTGTGAACAATTCCAAGGCTGGGTCTTATGATGGGCGCAGACATCCAGAGAGCAATAAGGACCTATAAACCAATGTGCTTTTAGGCTCCTGCTAACAGCACTAGTGTTGCTAATAGCATTACCATTCATTTCATCATCTTGGAGCATGATGTAAGGACAGCCATCAAGAAAGTGAACACTTCAGTACTTGAAATTTTTAACCATTACAGTTTACATACTGTCCAAATCGCTCAGCCACTGATGCTGTTAGGTAACTTCCACACATAGCCCTAAGCAGGAAGGGAAATTTTGTTTAAAAAAAACTGTTGACTAGAGCTCAGTATTTAAACCCTTAATCAGCACCAAATGTAAGAACCTGGGCCAGTCCTTGTGCCAATTGATCTCCAGATGAACACGAGCAGTAAGAATGGGCGGACATGTCTCACCTTCCCCCCTCCTCACACAGGAATCCCCCAGGGTTGTGTCTTGAACCCCCTGCGATATTCAATGTACATGTATTGCTCTATAGCAACTATCAACTTCACCACCATCATTAAAGGCATTTTTACATTAGAGCACCGGTATCGTTTTCGACAACACCTGACCCCAAAGTCTGGTTCATTTTGATCAGTAAAAACACAATTATTCTATGTAATGATGGTGGGTTTCAAGATGACGCCGGTGAGGTTGGCTGCCGTCACTGCTGCTCCAACCCCCTTTTCTTTGTTTTTGTTTTTTTAAGTTAGTTTTCAGCGTTTTGACACCAGTCAAATCACCACCATTGAGTACATTAGGTACGATAGAGACACCCTTGTTTTTATTGGTATACAATGTACTCACAATTCGACGTTTTTAATTCTGGATCCGGAGAGAGATCCAGGAGTGAGATCCTGAGGGAGAGCAAAGGGGCGACACAAAGCGGCGACCCCGAGGGAAACGATCCGGCATCAGTAACAGGCTGACAGCTCGTGCACACCGCACACCTCTGCCTAGCATCCTGCTTGCCAACGTCCAGTCACTAGAGAACAAGCTCTCTGACCTCAGGGCTGGATCCAGTGGTGCCGGACCAGGCCATCCAGCCGGCCGAGTTCTTCTAGGTTCACCGAATGGACAGGACACGGGACTCGGGAAAGTCAAGGGGAGGCGGCGTGCATTTACATTTACATTTAGCCATTTTGGCGGATATTCCTATCCAGAGCGACTTACATTTTTATCTCATTACACATCTGAGCAGTTGAGGGTTAAGGGCCTTGCTCAAGTGCCCAACAGTGGCAACTTGGTGGTTGTGGGGTTTGAACCTGGGATCTTCCGAACCGTAGTCCAATGCCTTAACCACTGAGCTACCCCTGGTAGCTTAGCTAATTGTGAACAGCAGCTGGTGCAACAGCGCAAGCGTTGTTCCTCTTACATGCTCCTGCACACCAAACCTGGAGCTACTGTCCATCATGTGTCGTCCTTTTTACGGTCATAATCAGCGCCCTTTAGATTCCACCACAAGCGGACACAGAGACTGCATTTTGCAAGCTGCATGAGGCACTCACACAGCACCAAACACAGCACTGGGACGCTGCCAGTGCCAAACTTTTATCAACACATCACCGAAGGGCGAAGGGACACTGGACCATTGTTATACAACGGTCGAGGATGGCTACAAGGCACAATCTCGCCCTCCATTTGTGAAATCCAAACATGCCGCCATCTTTCTCATCCCAAAATACAAACAAAGGCTCAAACAGAATTTTCCGGTTCAGAGGGAGGCCGAGCGCTGGACGGACCAAGCCTCCCTCACTCTTAGCACTAGAGGACCTGTCATGGTCCTGTCACATCAACACTGGTTAAAAAAGCGTCTCTACCACCTCAGACGCTTGGGAGACTTCAGACTGCCTTCTAAGGTGCTCAGGAATTTTTACTCCTGCACCATAGAGAGCATCCTGACAGGAAACATCTCAACTCGGAAACAGCACCATGCAGGACAGACGAGCTCTACAGAGGGTGGTGCGATTAGCTGAGCGCATCATCCGCACGGAGCTCCCTGACCTGCACTCAATCTACACCAAGCTGTGCTGGACCAAGGCCAGGAAGATTGTAAAAGACCTCAGCCATCCCAAAAATGGACTGTTCTCTCTGTTGCGGTCTGGGAAGCGATTCCGCTCCCTGAAGGCCAACACAGAGAGACTGAGGAAAAGCTTCTTCTCGCAGGCGATAAGGTCTCTCAACCACACCACCATGCAGAACTAACACAATCTTTTTAACATCTAAAATTGACTGGACATTCATGGACACTATGGACACATTGATGCACACCTACACTTACATATTTATGTTTTCATTTTCTGGACACTTTAATAAGTCACTTTAATAAGTCACTTTTTATGCATATTTGCACACCCTCAGTCTTCTTTTTTTTTTTTTTTACAAATTTATATTTTTCTCTATATTTTTTATATCTTGCTATATTGTGAATGTTCTTATTTGTACAGTATATTTCTATTTTTATCCTAGTTAAATTTATTTTCTATCGTATTTCTTTTTATTCATATTTATTTCTTATCTATAAGCTTTAATTTTCTTTTTTAAGGTCACTGGTGGTTGTATAAGCATTTCACTGCATATCGCACTGTGTATGACTGTGTATGTGACAAATAAAATTTGAATTTTGAATTTGAATTTGTTCAGGAACCATGCATGAGTCTGCTTGAAGAGGTGGTCTTAAGTACAGCATACTCAGGCATGGATTGAATCTGATACAGAAGTCAATCGTACCTGAGCATGGGAGTAGAATGCTATTTAGATGCGATTGTCTCCTCCTAAATCTTAGTCTCTGGCAATCTTATCCTTTGACCTAAAATAAATGTAGGAAGGCAAGCGTGCGCGTTGAGCCTGACATGTTTCTTGAAACATCAATAACATCATTTAAAATGATCCTCTGTATCTGCATGTGGTAAAGGAATGATGCAAAAAAAAGACGCGTATGAATAAAAGAATCACGTGAATACAACCAGAACTGAAAGTACACATGAAACGACGTGCGTTAAGACATGTGCTTGATTATTTAAACGTTTAAGTTTATGTGAAATGTCTGGGTAAAGCTAACAAGTGGTTAAAAAACACACGTCAGCCTATGTGTCTGTGTTAGTGTTTTGTATGTGTGTGTGTGTGTGTGTGTCTGTGTGTTACATGTCATGACAAAACTACTCTTCCAGATCTTTTTTACTCTCATTTATTTTAATTGGACGTGCATTAGACAGCTCCTTCTTCGGTCTTGATAAGAAAATCGCTCGTCCTCTCGACTCTCGCGCTTTTGCATATCATTTGCTTGCTTTTTGTTTTAACCTTTCAGCGTGTTTTCTCTAAATTGCTGGACATGGGTGTAAGGTTTCTCACATATTTTATGCTTATTATTATTATTATTTTTTCTGCAGTTGGAAGATGAAATGGATTTGTGAAGGAGGAGGTAATTACGCCAGAGGAAGTTAAAAGGATGCATTATGGCTGCATTATCTCGACAGTGTTATTGTTTTAACCCGGTAATTATCGTAGTTAAAAGTGCGACGCATGCCACGGCGTGGGTTTCGTTTACTGCGGTATGTTAGCTTTCCTGTCAGGAAAGTACAAGTGTGTCCATTTTTTAAAAGATTAAGACGTAAATCGAACACAAAAGAATTAAAAGGGGTGCGATTACTATGAATGTGTTATAAAGCGATGGCTTCGAAAACATCACAAATATTAGTTTTAATACTTGAGTGTTTTGGGGTCTTTTTCTGAGATGTTACTCTGGTATACTGATGTAAAATTACAAGCATTTTATATTGACGATTACCTTACGTAAATGCAAAGCGTCAATATGCCAGAGTTCTGTTGCTTCCACTATGATGAGGTCAATTATCAATAAAGGTTTATAAGAAGGTTGCAGAAGCAGCAACACAACTGTGTCCAAACTGTGACACTACCTCCATAATGCGTGATCAGTAAGCTTGTAATGTTTAAATGATTTTCCTCCACACTTTTTTCCAGAATGACTCTTTTGAATCTCATTCCAATATTTCTTCCTGAGTTCCAACATGGTGTGCAAGCTTGTCATTTTGTCTCAAAGGGTTTTCTCAGATTGTGTCTCCTTCTCTTCGCTGCTTTGAGACAATGATAATTGAAGTGCTATACAAATAAAAATGAAATGAATTCCCCCTGCCCTATGGAGGTGATGTCACTGCCTGTAGTTCTGGATTTTATTTTCTCCAAATCTCTTACAATGTTCCCATCATTAACTTGAGCCAGGGGTAGCTCAGTGGTTAAGGC
Organism: Clarias gariepinus; assembly: GCF_024256425.1. Classification (NCBI taxonomy): domain Eukaryota; kingdom Metazoa; phylum Chordata; class Actinopteri; order Siluriformes; family Clariidae; genus Clarias; species Clarias gariepinus. The sequence continues at coordinate 6,447,634 of NC_071100.1, read as the reverse complement.
ATTGGACTACGGTTCAGAAGATCCCAGGTTCAAACCCCACAACCACCAAGTTGCCACTGTTGGGCCCTTGAGCAAGGCCCTTAACCCTCAACTGCTCAGATGTATAATGAGATAAAAATCGCTCTGGATGAGAGCGTGTGCCTAATGCCCAAATGTAACCGACTGTTGTTTCCCTTGGTTGTCCTGTTCCATGTCTGATTTTTAGTTCTTCTCCCACAGACAGCTTGCTGGTGGTTGCTTCATGGTGGTCTTAAATACACAGTTACATCCCAGGGCTCGAAGCAAGTTTACTCTTAATGTTTAAAATGTATTACCTATTTAAAAAAACCAATCAAATAAGGTGACAACAAGAAATGTCAATTGTGCGTTCCAATATTTTTGAAGAGTGGGTGAGCTCTAACAAGAGGTGCCATGGGTAGGGAACCTTTCCTTAGTGTATTTTTTTCTTTTTTTGCAGTAAAATCGTTCTGTCTTCCTATTCCATCCCAGGTCACGAACAAGCGTATGAATTATATGAGCATTATACGGAGAGTCGTATGAGCATTTCATACTGTGCATGGTTGTAAATGTGACAAATAAAATTAGAATTTCACTTTGAAGATAAAGACTAGTGTGTGTACTGTGTATAAATTAAGAATCATCCATACTGTAGATGTCGTGCTGCCGGACAATGTTTTTATAGTTTAGAGATCCTACACCACCTGTAGGATTGTAGAAGAATTGCGGCATATTACCACCTCAAGTAGAAAAAAATATATAAGGGATATAAAAAATATAGGGGAATGTGTGGTTATAGGGGAATTGCCACACAAAAGAATTCTGATGAATTCTGATGGATTAATTTATTCATCTTTTTCCACACGGCAGTGTACACCCTGTGCCATTCCAGCGCTGGCCACACACACACACAAACACAAAAAAAACACCAAAATATGCAATTTGTCTTTGGACTGTGGAAGGAAACCAGAGTACTCAGAGGAAACACATCAAGCACGAGGAGAACATGCAAACTTTAGTTTTCTATCTTAAATTCCATCTTTAATATAAAAAGATATAAAAAAAGAAATTCTCCCTAATTTAGTCGTGGCCAATTCCTCCCCGTCACTAGGGGGCTCCCACATTAAGGCTACTACTACCATTCAGCCGGGAGGGCCGAAGACTATCCCGTGTTTCCTCCGAACCGCGTGACGCCAGCCGACCGCATCTTTTCGAACTGCTCGCTCACACACCGTTAGGGGCGGAGTAACACACTCGGAGGAAAGTGCTAGCCGCTCCTTCCGCGTGCTCGAGCTCACAGACGCCCCTGATTGGCTGTAGAGCCGTGATTACCCCCCTGAGAGAGCTCGGCCAATCAGCTCTCTCTAGACCTCCAGCTGTGAGAGGTTACAGCATCACCCGGGAATCGAACCAGCGATCTCGGGTGATAGGGCGAGCACTTTACCACTGCGCCACTCTGAGGCGCCCGAGAACATGCAAACTTTAAAGACCTGAGGTGTTTCTCATAACCTTGACCCTGGAGGTGTAGGGACACAATGCAAACCACTATGCAGCCTTATTATGATACACTTCTTCATTTTCTTTTCCCTCATCTCTACAATCAACTGTGAGATACATAAAGTTGTTATTGTTCTGTGGTTGGACCATCTGATCTGGCACAGGAATTACACCGGATGCCCTTCCTAATGAAACCCTCCCATTCTATCTTGGCTTGGCACTGGAACTAAGGATGCCCTCCTTTCAGTTTTGGGCAATTGAACTGGCATTTGGCTGGCAATTGAACCTAAATACTGCATGGCAGGCAACACAGCTAACAATGTCCATTGAGATACAATAAACGTTGTTTTACAATAGAATTGTGGAATTTAGATCACGTTAAATCGTCATGGTCTTAAGAATCCCAACACTGTTAGTGAGTAAGCCTTACTTGGTCTATGCTACTGAGCATTAATTAGATTTGCAAGGTAAAGACTACACACAAACTAGCTAGGCATGTTTTTATGACTGTTAACCTGAAAAATGGAAGCAATATACTTAAATAAATAAATAAATTACAGTATTAAAGTTAGCATATTAGATGTAGTATTAACTAGCCAGCCAGCATCATTATCCCTAACTGAAATTGCTACTTATGCAATAAAACTCTACTCTCCATCCTGCGTTAGAGCATCACTGCTGGCTACAAGCTCAAGTCCGCCTGAGCGAGTCAGTGTCGGTTAGCAGGTCAGCGCTAGTCCTCGAGTATCCTCAGCTCCATTTCACATTCACCCAGGGAGAAGGAGAGCTGTTCAGACGAGACGCCAGCCTTCTGTCCCGGAGACGCCAGAGCGAGTTCGACTCTGCAGCCTCGTTAGCACGGCTGAACACGCAGCAGATTAGCGCTAATTAAGGAGGACAGGTCACAGCAGGCTTCTCTGGTGCATGTTCTCCTGCAGCCTGTTCTTCTTTTTTATGGCTTTTGGACGATCAGGAAGCTCACACACACACACACACAGTGCTCATCAAGCAGCAGTTCAGTAGCATGGACAGGGTGAAGGAGGGAGACCTCTTGTCTTGTCCCTGGCTATGTGTAATGAGAGCGCTAATGAGAATTTATGCAGGCACTTTATTGCAGCTTCTCTCTCTGTCTCTTTTCCTAATCACACATTTCTCTGATCTTAACACAACACACGTAACTTCCGGCTAAATGACAAGCTTCGGCAAGCTCAGGCTATGCATGTGTGTGTGTGTGTGTGTGTTTGTGATATGTGTCCACCTGACAAATGAAGTAAACATTTTGACAAAATTCAGAGCGCGTGGTGCTCGCAGCCATCCAAAAGGCACTGACCGTGTCACTACAGTTGCCATGACAACAGCCACGGGATGTGATGTAACTTTTATTTCAGGTCAACTATCAAGTCTAAAATAAATTTCAACACTCAAGAGGTAAACCACGGGGGGGAAATTGATTAACGACGGCTTCACAGTCGTGACAAAACGGAAGTACAGTTTTCATCCTGACTGTTTTCCTAAAACCCTCTTCCATCTACCGTCTTTTAGTCCTCCCATGCTACAGCAGGTAATTACCAATAATTATGATTTTTTTATTAATTAAAATAACTTTTTTTTATCCATTTATAGTTTTATTGTAGAAAATAATCAGCACACATTAGATACCAGTAGAAGCTTCGACCCTGTACATAAAGCAAACCTGTACTGTGATGTACTGAACGTCTCTTGCTTTTCCATTTTATTCTTTTTTTTTTTTTCTTTTCAAAATTGTCATGGTTTCAGACGTGACTTTGAGTTTAAGTCGGGATTTTTATTATTTCTTTTCCAGGTGATTTTATGTCCACGGTTGAGGTTTGCTTCTGCTCGCCACTCGAACGTTAAAAGTGAAGGATGTCACGCCTACACCGACTTCAACCTCGAGCCCAAAATGGAATCGATACTCAAATCATCCTAATTGAAGCTTTTACCTTCGCCTTTCCGCCAGCGCAACACTGATTGAGGCTTTATAAACATAAATCAGTGTAAAACACCAGCAGCTCGGGCTGTACGCGGGAATTTTCATGAAGTGCCTGAAACGGTACGAGCGCGGGAAACTCTATAAATTGCTGCACTCACTGCCCGAGCTCTCTCTCCGTCTCAGATGCACATCTGATTTATGCTCGAACCTATCGGCTGATCCGCTCTTCTCTTATCCTGTGATCTTTGTGAAGGAAAGGCAGAATTAGCACTTAAACGTCGCTTTATCGCGCGCCGTCTTTTGTGACAGGTGCGAAAACTAGCTGAGGTCAATAAAGTTTTTCATTTTTTTCACGTGGGTTGAGCGCTCAAACGGCGGGTGACACTCGCTCGCCTCGGGAACGTCGCCGCTGATGAATGGTGGCGTGGTTGTAATTGTTGGTTTTCATCGTGCTGGGTTTTTAACGTAATGACTTTTTTTTTTTTTTTTTTAGCACGAGCGTGGGCGGGAACCATAAAGTGCAGGCACTTCACTTCACTTCAGCTCTGGCGTTTGTTACGGTTTCTGAAAAGAACCAGAGCGCCGAGACGAGAGACGACCCTAGCGCTGTAGCTTGGCCTGCGGAGGTGACGCTTAAGATTGTTCAGAAGTAACCAAGCGCTCTGTTAATCCAAAGACTTTTTAGAGTACACGCGCTGTCTTTTAAAGTCTGTACAGAAGAGGAGTATAAAGATTTCAGACGTGTCTCCTGGGGCATGTTATTGTTTATTGGGTACGCAGCTGTAGTGAGAGATGTACAGAGAATAGAGTAAAGGAATTGTATATATATATATATATATATATATATATATATATATATATATATATATATATATATATAATAAATTAAAAAATCCTTTATTTCTTATAATCTTTTATTATGGCCAATGCAGGGAACACTGGACATGATTATTAAAACTTGTAGTTACTAGTAAAACTAGTACTAGTAGAACTAGCAGTAATAGTTAGGACCCAAGTACTATAGGGTCCCCACCATTTTGGGCTTTTGGTGGGTCTTAACATGCTCAAAAACTTATAAAAATTGGCAGACACACTTGCCGTATGAACACGAAACTCGGTACACACCCCGGTGGTAATGGCACAGGGTGCTTGGACCCGCTCATCGTTGCTGATATTAAACAGCATTTTCACCTGCTGCTTAGAAAACTAAATAGACTAGTTAACTAGTAACAACCAAACCACTTAACTAGTAAGCTAGTGATCGCTTCATGCTAGTGAGTCCCAAAGTGTTCACAAGTGGTGGGGAAGAGCCTGCATTAAGGATCCCTATTGGATCACCAGTTAAAAAAAAAAAAAGCCAACCAATCAGGATTCACTACTTCCTCATTATCCCGCCCACTTTGTTTTCATGTTGCACACTAGTTAACATGTTGGCCTGGTTAGCTGCAGCTACTTACGTGTTAAATAGTGGAGAACATAATGCCGACTTGTTAACTAGTTAAAAAGTCTATGACTTTCTTTTTTATAAATTTGTTAACTAGTAAAATCCAAAATCTCCACTAGTTGCACTACCAGTGATGTTTTTCTTTTAACTAGTTGACTAATGACATACTGTTTGGCACATGTGCATGGCTAATTAACTAGCATGGAGTTAAAAGGTTGACTAGTAGAATGGGTATGACCATTTAATCTAACTAGTCGTCTAGTAATGCAACTAATCATCAATTAATGTGCTAAACTGTATCCAGCTAGTTAACTAGTTATTGTTGGTAAATGTACATGGTGATTTTGGTTTATATTAGTTAACTAGTAAGCATTATCGAGTCTTACTTGTTAACTAGACAAGTCAAAGAAGCGTTTCAGTATTTTGGCCTTTAGTAGATAACATGAAAGTTGTAGCATGCAACCATAGCTTAAAAAAATCAAAAGGCTGTAACTAGTGGATATTTGGCTCTTACTAGTTAGCATGAAACAGGCAGCAACTAGTTTAAATAGGTATGCTTAAAGAGTGCCATCTGTGGCGTTGGTTGTGCAGAGTGGTGCAGCGGGTAGTGTGCTGTAACTAGTATAACTAGCGGACAAGTGCAACATGGAGCTGTTTGGAGTACTAGTGGACCACATGCAAATGAACACTTAACAGCTGATCAGTGTTCAAACTGTGAGCCCGAGCGCTTCAAAGGTCTCGCTCTGAATTCAGCACTACTGTATGCCAGAGAGAGTTATTGTAGCGGCTTGCCGTGACTAAAGCTTTATGTTGTAATAAATGTTGATTCGTTAAGCTACGTTATATTTTTCAGGTCATAAGGAACTATTGTCTCCTTCAAAATAAAATGGTATCTGCGGCAGCGTGCCCACTCCACCAGGATCCATGGCTGATTGCATTGTTTTGTCTTTGTAATCGCGTTATCATAAACAAATAATTATTTTCAAGTCAGAATACTTTTATGGTTCAGATCAAAGCAGGAAGCACATTTACAAGAATACATATAGACTATACTGCATGAAGAGTAACATATTTAGAAGACTGATGGTATTTGCAGATGTGTATATATATATATATATAATGCAGTTGGCGGAATGAGAGACGAGGAATGAGACGCTGCTCAACTGAAAGTCACGTCGGAGCCACGAACCATCTGATCTGACACCAAATCCACCACAGTTATTAGGCGTATACTGGTATATTTATTATAAACCATTATAACCAGTTAAAGCCCTGAATAGAACAGCTGTTTGGCATCTGCAAGATTGTTATCATGGCACATGAGCTGCTTTTTTTTCTGTTTTACTGTGCGTCTACGCCTACTTTGTTTCTAAATTCAGGGTTAGAACAACTATTAACAAACAGCTGGAGCCACCTGACAGACATCCACGGCAGTCTCTCGTCTCGGTACATAGTGATGTGATTTTTCCACACGACGGATTACAGTATAAAACTAGTTATGGAACCATTCCGAACTTTATGCTAAGCCTATTACATTTCCTTGTAACCCAATGCTATAATTTTAAAGGCAGCAAAAGATGAATAAAATCTGTCATGTTTTTTTTTTTTAGCACCCCCCCCCCTTGTCTAAATCCGCAGTGTCATTCCAACCCTACTCTGTTATTAAAGCATGTCTCTTCTCCTCGATTTGTCACTTTATCTCTTTTCATAAAACTCCTAAAGGACACACATTAATTACGTACTGTGGCTACTTTATGCATTTCTGTGGCTCATCTGTAATTAGGGCTTATTGATTATCGGTGTTACACTACAGCGATGCCACAGGTTAGACCAGATTGTTCTGTTGGTTGCTGCTCATCCAGCAGGTCATAAACGGGGTTTATAAACAATGATATCTATCTATCTATCTATCTATCTATCTATCTATCTATCTATCTATCTATCTATCTATATCTATATATACTGTATAGATAGATAGATAGATAGATAGATAGATATCACCTTCATTTACTTTTATTATTATCAGTATTGTACACTGTATTAGATGAGTCACCGTCGCTAATTAAACCATCGCCACTGCTACGGCTGTGAATTTTGAAGCATAGATACTTTCTCTCCTGGTATTTCTTTTCATAAAACATTCATGTGACCATGATGAAAGGAAAGAAAAAAAGCAATGAAGGAGAGGAGCTGCTTTTCTGTTTCACTCACTGCCAACAGGCACTGATTACACAGCTTTGTGTTTCACTGGTTAAAAAAAAAAAAAAAGCCAGAAAGGAGAGAAAAATAAATCAAGCAGTGACAAGTTAATACATTTTGTATTTTTTTTTGCTGCTGATAGTTAATTATCAAGGTCAAAAGAAGGTTTAACCACATAACTAGGGAATGATCAAATGCCCACTAGTGTAACTAATGCCATGTTCATTGGTTCACTCATTCGAATTCATTAGTTAAATGGCTTTAACTGGTTAACCAGCCTTCATTAGTGTACGAGTTTTTTGCTGATGCTAGTTAGCTTTTCTGTCAAGTTGTCTAATTAGAAAATTAATAATGGCTTGTGATATTGGCGATATCAAATAAATGCTCAAGTGGCGTGCCATCCTACTCCTACTCCTACTCCTACTCCTAGTATTCCTCCCACATCTGTTGGTACAGTAGTAATGCAGCTAATATGCAGTGTTTTACTATATTGTTAGTACGGATAAAAATAGAAGTATTAGTTTGACAGTGATGATGATAGTAGTAGTAGTAGTAAGTACTTTTTATAACAGTAGTAGTAGTAGTCCAGAGTGCTGTATTGTTACTGCATATAATAGTAGTAATATTTGCATAACCAGTAACACGAGTAATGGTAGTAGTAGTAGTAGAGTAAGTATTAGTAGTAGAACAGGTGGATCAGCGTATTTTGATTTTATTATTAATGCTAATAGTACAGTATTTGTAACAACACGGATGTGTAAACAGTATGTCAGTAACTATTCCTACTAATATTACCACAGGTAGTATAGAGTCCTATATTATTAACACTGATAAACGCAGTAGTACATTACTATTAGGTTGTAATGATAGTATTAATATGAAACAGATTAAACCTGAGAACCAAGTGAAGCGAAACACCTCTCCCTCTTTCTTTGGCTTTTCCACGGATTTGACACTGAAAGCTGTTTTTCATGTAATACAGGAGCAACCATAAAGAACACAGCCTTCATAGATAAGAAAGATTCACTGGCATCATTAGTGCATTTACATTCATGGCATTTGGCAGATGCCCTTTACTTAGAGTGACTTACATTTATTTCATTATAGGTCTAAGCACTCAGTGGTTAAGGGCCCTGCTTATGGACGCAGAAGACTGTGGTTTCAATCCATCAATCTATGGGTTATGGGTGCAGCACGCTATACCTGCTGCACCGCTCTGCTCAACCAACACCACAGATGGCACTCGAACCCACAATCTCTGATTTCAGAGGCCAGTGCCAATGACTGCGGGTCATTACTAAACTTTTCAAGTGAGACCAATCTGCATATCGTTAGCACTACTCTGTCATACAAGCTCATTACCTCACTATAGTAATACTAGTCATTTTATTCTAATTAGTTATATTAGTATTAGGATTAGTGCTAATGGAGAAAAATGTTTATCATTATTTTACTTTTGTGCTCGAGTCGTGATGGAAGTTCAAGATATAAGACATTATGACTCAGTGCATATCTCTGCATGGCTTTTGATTGGCTCACTTTGGTAGGAGAGTTGGTGGCATTTTCATAACTGATGTTCATGTTCTTGCAGTGCCACTTGCTCACGGACTCAAGTTCATCTGTAGTTGTAATATTTCACATTTCAAAACCGTGCTTGTGTAATAAAACGAATAACAGAGGTTCTGTATATTAGGACAAGGAATATCTTTTGCCTTCCTTTTACATTATCAAGTCAGAAATTCAGGATATTTGATCGGGCAACCTTCTTTGGCATGGACCTGGTGAAACAAGGAACATTACAGAAAGGTGTTGAGAGCTGATTTGCATATTACAGACAGATATAGAAATCTGATTTGAGTGCTGACGCGTTTAACTACAGGCGCAATGGACAGAATTATTATGAGGATAAAATTTAAGTCTTAATGACACCATAGTTATGGAATCACTCAGTAAATCACACTCTGGTTTATTAGTATTCATTTTCTTTTTATTAATTGGGGTTTAAGAGTTCGATGGCTACCTGTTTGGTCACTCTGATCCTTCACGTTGGTGTATTTGTGGACAATATTTCCGTGTGTATGGTTTGAGTTGATCATCTAGTGTTCCCAACCTCAAGATAACCCACAATGCTTTGAACGTGGTCCGTGCCTTGTTCTTGGCTTTGAACCCCCTGGCATGAGTGCTGCAGCTCGAGATGTTCGCACAATGAGGAAGCTTATTTTAACAAGCTAATCTGCTACAAAAAAAAAAAACACGACGGCGACACGGTTGATGCGCATCTTTCCCTAAATTAGCCCTTAAGCCTCACGTATGCACTGGGAACGCCAAGCCAAGTGTTAGCGCTTGCCAATTAGCTCACTAGCATTCTGCCTGGATTAAAGACGTCAATGTGTGTGTGTGTGTGTGTGTGTGTGTTTGAGTGTGCGCATGTGTCTCATTTCTTTCCTCTTTTTCTCACCGAATCTTTCATCCATGAAAGGAAAGTCAAGTTAATTCACTCCAAAAAAAAAAAAAAGGCCCACATGACCTCCTGGTTCTAGTTTGCATATTTCACCAGAGCGAGACCATAAATTAGTAATTGCTTAAGCAACAGTAGCACGCTGATGAGAATTATTTAGCAAAAGAAGTTGCTTGCTTTTCCCGATTTCTCTCTCCTGCTGAGTCATATGATAACTTGACTGCCTTCCTCACAGAGTTTAATCCTATTTTGCAGGATTACGGTCTTCAGAACAGTAAATGTGATGCAGCAATCGAACCACTGAGGAAGACTTAATCAATAATTATTATATCCAAAATATATCCAAAATATATCCAAAATATATCAAAAATATACGTTCAAAAGGTTCAGCTAACAATAGGAGTTTCATATGCACATATATACACATACATTTATATGTGCTTGGGAAAATATGGGGCTTGGATGGATGGATGGATGGATGGATGGATGGATGGATGGATGGATAGATATGTATGTAAGACTTATTTGAAGAGTGAGACTGGTGACTGACAGTATGGTTGGATGGATGGATAGATAGATAGATAGATAGATAGATAGATAGATAGATAGATAGATAGATAGATAGATAGATAGATAGATAGATAGATAGAAACATTTTTTTGAAATGTGTTTGTATGGTTTTTGAATAAGTACTCGGTTGGGTAGATGGTGTTTTAATTAAGGGGCTTGCTGTTTTGTGGTTGGATTGCTACAATTATTCTGTATTAAATACAGTGACAATAAAATATTTTTGCTCCATTATCACCCAGTTACATTCAAGGATAGATGGATGGATGGATGGATGGATGGATGAATAGATGGATGGATGGATGGATGGATGGATGGATGGATAGATGGATGATGCTTGGATGGTTAAATCGCTGGATGGATTAATGGATAAATGAAATAATAAAAAAATGAATGGGTTATATTTGGTTGGATGGATTGGTGAATGAATAGATTGATAAGGGTGGTTGGGTGGTTTGGTTATAAGATGGATGTTGGTTGACCATTGCACAAAAAGCAAGTGTTGATTAGATGGATGGATGGAAGAATGTGTAAATAGATGGATGAATGGAAAGGATAAGTATCTGGTTGGAGTGGTTGCTTATGTTCTTTGATTTAACAGATGGATGGATGGATGGCTTGTCAGTGGTGTAAACTTTTGATTGCGTTGTACAAGTTATAATGACACTAAATAATTTTTTATTGACTGCATAATTACCTCAGTAATCTGTTGGCTGGATTTGTGGAAAGTTAGTGTAGATAGACGGTAGATCAATAGTTATGTGTAAGGATGAGTTGATGGACAGTTTTAGTGATTGATTAATAATTTCACGGATTCATAGATAGATAGATAGATAGATAGATAGATAGATAGATAGATAGATAGATAGATAGATAGAATGGATGGATGGATGGATGGATGGATAAAAGAATGCATTAACATAAACAGTACAGTAGATGGATTCATGGGTGTTACATGGTGGGATGGATTTAGAGCCTGCTTGGACAGATTCTTCTTTGGTGGTCATTAGATAAAGATGGGCAGATTGATGGCTTATTAAATAGATGGATTGATTGTTTGTAGTGATGTTCAGTTTAATATATAAATGGATGAATAAATAGATGTGGGATGACTGCAACAATGGTTGATGTGTGTGCTAGGTAACTGTATAAATGGATGGAGGATAGATTGTTGATTGGCTGGGTGGCTGGCTGGATAAAGAAAAGAGTGCGTATGAAAGCTGAAAGCACCTGGATAGACGAGCAGAGACAGATCAGGTTCATCTAAAATTCTATGCAATGTCTGAAGGCTTTTAGACATTTGTGTAATGTAGCCTTTTACTCAGAGACACACTTAATGTTTGTATCACACACTCTCTTTAATTCCCTCACCATATCTAGTCACTTCATTTTTCTTTTTTTTCCCGTCTGTTTGGCTCTTTTCTTTCCATCTGATTCACTCTATCTCTCCTTCTTGTTCTCTCTCTCTCTCTTTCTCTCTCTCTCTCTCTTTCTCTTTCTTCTTTATTGATCTCTGTTAGCTCAGTGAACACACAAGGCTGAGCCGCGGTTCTTCTACGTTCCTAAAGGAGCCTCCAAGGCCGAAGTGACTGAATGGAAGTCATGTACGGTAGAGTTGCTCTGCCACAAGGAAAATCATCATGGTGTTTTATTTATTTATTTTAACTTCAAGTCTGAGGCAGATGTGTGATTTTTACTTTAGGTCAGCGTATAAAGCTTGCCCTATGTTGCTTTGAGAATCTCTGCTTTATCTAATGTGGGCATGTTATTTTTGACTGGTGTTAAAGGGTCCAGGACTCGGTGCCAAAAGCTAAGAAGCCAAACCATCGTGAAAGGGAATGTGAACAGTTAAAAAATATTTATCATTTATTCCATTTATTCCAAACAGTTTCATTCTCTATGCGTTTATTGCGCCACACTTCAATAGGAAAGTTTCTTCAAAGTTTTTTCATAGTCGTGTTTGAAATTTAAATAGCGACACAGGTGGATGTGAAGTGAGCTGAAAATGTGAACTCAAGCTATACCTCAGTGCTTCAGTGCACCACGTCGTACCATGGGTGGATGGATGAGTGGATTTTTTTTTTCTTTCTCCAGCACACCTGGACAAGCTTAGGAACGACTCAGTAATTAACAGACAAGTTGAAGCAGGTGTGCTTGAGCAGGAAAGTTTGATCTGTGTCCCAAATCCCACACTTATTTACCATTCTGGATTACTTCTGAGGCCATGTAACTGTCTAATGTATTCACACTGAGAGATAGGAACAGAAGTGATAGTGATACAGAATAAAGTGTAGTCAGCTCGTCTAAAGTTTTTATGTCTGTAATGGCTCTATAGCACAGTTTTATTTCAAAATTTGGACACATTTAGTCATTCAAGAATACTTACAGCATTGAAACTTTTGAAATAAGCAAAATTTTTGAGAATGGCGATTCATCAAAGCAGCTGTTAGTGGATCATGATTGTTGAGTTATACTATCATTTTATTATACTTGTTAGTGTTAGGGTAAATAATTGGTTGGATCAATAGAGTATTGATTCAGTGGTTTGCTGGTTGCATGGTTGGATGGTTACAATTTCATTGAACTAATTACAGTGACAACAAAACCTTTTTTCCTAGTTGCATTATAACTGGATACATGGAGAGATGGATGTTGCTTGATCAGTGCACAATTACCAATGGGATTGACATTGGTTAGACATGTGGCTGGAAAAAAATGAATGAATGAATATATGAATGGTGGTTGGATGGATGGATGGATGGATGAACAGATGCTGGTTGGACGGATGAATGACTGGATGTCAAAACGAATAGATGTACTGTATAGATGGATGGATCGATGGTTAACCAGTGCACAGTTGACATTGGGATTGGCATTCGTTAGACAGATGGATGGACAAATTAATGAAGTAAGGAAAGGAAGGAAGGAAGGAAGAGAGGAAGAATATGTATATAAATAAATGATATCTGGTTTAATTGCTTGCTTATATTGTTTAAGCAAATACATGGTTAAATAGATAGATTATTAATTGAATAATGGATTCGGTGGATTTCTGCTTGCATGAATCGATGGTTCATCAGTATCAAAACTATGACATAAGGTGCAACTATGTAGTAAAGCAAAACATTTAGGTTTGCCAAAGTAGCTGTTAGTAGGTCATGAGATGTTGGGTATACAATAGTTAAATACAATAAAATTAAAAAAAGCAAATTAATGGTCCTAAATATAGAGACTGTGGAGGAGTTGATGCTGTAAACACAGATGATTCTACATTAAAGCATGTATTTAGGGAACAAATAAGGGACCAGGGCCTGTGGTTAGGATACTATCGCTCTGGATATTATAGCTATTAGCCTTAGACACATACAATATCTAGGAAAATGAAGAGAAACCCAGCAGCTGAAAATCGCACTAAGATAGTTATCTAAACAACATGTTAAATGACAAGCACAATCAGAATGAAAACTGAAAAAAAAAAAAAAACATGACAAACCATGACAGGTATGTTCTAAATATTTTTAATATTGCATTCTTGACAAAAATGAATATGGTGCTGTAATGTATGTTTACACTTATGAAAGGAATAGAACAAGAATTTATCACTCAAACAAACAAACAAACAACTAAATAATATGAATAAATAATAAATAAGTGGGCCCAGCAGATAGCCTTGAGGTATGCCAAAGTAATGTTATGCTTGCTGGTGATTCCAGTGTTTGTATAACACTAAGGGAAGGAGTCTCCAGTGTCACATTTAAAGTTATTACTTCATGTCCCAAGACATCTTCGGCAGGTAGAGTTTATGCTCTTATGTGGTTTTTGAAACAACCTAAAAAGATTTTTTTAAACAGATCTTGGTGAGGGGACCATTATTTATTGCTAAATTATGATCAGTTTTTATGAAAAATAATGGAGAGGCAAAGCATTCTGGGTCACGCTGCACCAGAAAAAGCAAGCAGTCAGGGATTACATCATGCTACTAAATGTTGATCACTGGCTAAAATCAGGTCTCTCTAATTCTTCCCGCTAATTGTTTACAATTAGGACTGCTTGGTTGATTATAATTGTAAATAACATTCATTAATACAAATGTTAATTAGTTCATTAATGCTGAAATCTGTATTACTTAGTGATAAGTGATGAAAAAGATAAGGGCTGCTGCAGTGCAGATACACACTCTTAAAGCGAGGGATGGGATTAAACGAGAAGAGACGGCACACGCTGAGCAGATGTGTTAAAGATGGACATTTCTGACCCGGAGAGAGAGAGAAAGGGAGAGCGAGATAAAGATGATGATGGTAAAAAAATGGGGAGAAAAAAAAGGGTGTGTGCAAGTGTGTGTCCCTCTCTAATGTGCCAGCTGCAGCTGTCCAACGGAGAAAAAAGAGAGAGTGGGGGGTGAAGCTGAATAGAAAAAAAAGATAAACAGAAACCCCTCCTTACACTCATCATCTGCATGTGACAGCCCCTTCTGTAACACACACACACACACACAAACACACACACACACACACACACTTACGTACATTTTGTCTCTCGGCTGCTTTCATAATGTACGTTTTCTCTTGTTCCTGTCACACACACACACACACACACACACACACACACGCACACACATTTATCCACCTTAAGACCCCACTTTGTTCATTTGAGGTAATCTCTCTCTCTCTCTCTCTCTCTCTCTGTGTTCAGTGCAGCTGTTCTTCTCTCTATTGATCACAATAAACTCGCTCGCTCCGTTATTACTGATACAAATCTAATCCATTCTACAAGAAGTTCAGATTTGCATAGAGGCTTCGCAATGTCTTCAGAAGCTACACATAACTGTTATGGCCTAAATGAAAGAAAATAAAAAGCAAACCTGCAAAACAGAAAGAGTAAATTACATTTATTTTATTATTATTATTATTATTATTATTATTATTATTATTATTATTAATAATAATAATAATTAATCTTTTTTCAGAGACCTTGTCGGTGCAAGATTAATATTAATTAATTAATGTATTTATTAATGTATTACTTACTAATACATTACTTATTAGTAAATACATTACTAATTAATGTATTTACTATATGATGTTATATATCTTATATATCTTATATGATTTTATTTTGTTGTTTGTTGTAGATGATCCAACTTTAAGCCCATTTTCTTGTTAAACTGTAGCTGTAACTTATCAGATTTTAGGAAACGCAATAAGGATAGATAAACTTCAGCCTTGCGAAGATCATATCAGATTCCCGAATTCTGTAACAAAACCAAACTGATCACTTTGCAAAGCAAAAAAAATAAATAAATAAAAGTTGATTATTTATAGCTAAAAAAGCCAAGAGCAGAAGAAATGTGGACCTTCTCCAAGAAGCTTGGAACAAACCAGGCATCAGATTTTCTTACAAAACTGCACCAGACTGCACCTGGGAGAATTAATGCAGGTTTAAAAGTAAAGGGTCGCCACTTATCGATCCGACCTACTTCTATTTGCTTTTTACAGGATCTTCTTTATAGATTTTTTTTTTCATTTTTATCCTGTGCCTCAGCCATCTATACAGTTCTCCAGTACTTTAGAGGTCCAAGCTGTAGCAGGTGACGAAGCACCATGGAGCCGTGTCCAATTTTCTCCGAAGAAAGTTAAACAGTACCTTATCTTGTTGCTGGGGTGGTACAAGTTATCTTTTGTACCGATAATGGGAGTCTTTCTAATGTGGATATAGTGAACCTTGAAAATACTTAATGATCTTTCAGAGGAAAGCTTTACAGCTACACTGTTGGTGAATGTGTAAGTAAAATAAAATCATACTAAAGAGACAAAAGTTGTACACAAGACGATACTACTAAAGCAACAAGGGTACTAAAGTTTAGTCTGCTTTTAACAATTTCTATAAATGATGTTGTTAAAAAGCCGTACTTAATTAAAGCAACCCCTAGTCTTGATTCTGACACATTTGACGGTCAAGTGGTAGCTCAGTGGTTAAACTATAGAACGCCAGGTCAGTAGGTCTCAGGTTCAAACCCCAGCACCACCACATTTGAGTCCTTAAGCAAGGACTTTAACCATCAACTACTCAGATGTATAAAGAGATCAATTGTAAGTTACTCTAGATACGTGTGTCGGCCAGATGCTGTAAATATCCATGATAAGAATCCATGTCATCAGTCAACCTATTTTAGGACATCAGTAATGGTGTGATGGTGCAGTGATGATCATTATCAACCTTAAAGTTTGGCTAGAACATGCTCCAATAATCATATAATAAGAAGCACTGTATAACAAGGTAAAGTCTACAAGGGGGGCTACTCGGAAAGGGGTGTGGTCGGTGGTCAGAGTTCCTGAAAGTCATACCTGATATGTCCATATTAACAAAGCTTCTTAAGCCCAAAAGTTGTTTCTAGTGACGAAATTCTAAGAAGATTCTTAGAAATCTGACATTTTCTCAGAATTTTTTCATAAATTTAGGATTAAATCTTAGTTAAGATGAAATGATTCACGCAACATCTTAGCCCTAAAAACAGCCCCCAAGGTAAAAATTGTTCAGAGTAGAGAGGAGGACAAATTGGTAAAAGGTGAGCCATTTTGCTTCCATCGATCTGAAATGGAGATGGATTTAAATGTAAGAATTTTAATATAGTACCCACTGTGTGAAAATTGGTTCCATCGAAAGTAAACACATTTTCAATATTCGGCAATTTTTGGTAAATTTGGTAATTTTGGTAATTGGATAATGGTTTAATTACCTTTAAGATATTTAGCCTATAACAGACACTTTACATTAAGTAGCCTGTAGTCATGATTATACAATTTCATTATATACAAACATTATGATTTATTCTATTATCATGTATTCTATTTCCACAACGCGCGCATTTCAAAGCCTTGAAAGAGGTCAGAGGTTATTATTTATCAACAACTCAAAGTCCTTGAATTGCTATAATAGGGTTAACCATGCCTCCTCACTAAGATAAAGGTTTTTGTACTTTCCTTACTCTGAGTTCTTTTAAGAAGTTTCCTAAATCACTTTCAGTCTAGGACTCCCAGCTAGGACTTTTCAGGCTAAGATAAGAGCTCTCTAAGAGAATTTTAAGAAGTTTTGTGAATACGAGCCCTAAAGTTTTTAACCAGCAGAACACACTCTGTTTCCCTGAAATAATAAGTTAACATAGTTCATAATTATAGGAAAACAATTCAGTTATTTCTGTAGCAGGTCTTTTGTTTCAGCCGAACACATTCATTTATGTAAACTGGGGGCTCTGGTGGCTCAGGTGGTTGAGATTTGAGCCCTATCAATGCCGGGTCACCACTGTTGGGTCCTCGGGCAAGACCCTTAACCCTACATCCTACACAACCCAAACAGTGCATGCAGTGTCATTTCCAAGCCTGGTTAGGAAATGAGAGGGTTTCAATAGTAAGGGAATCTGGCATAAAAAAGGCCAAGAGGTGGTGAAAAAAAAACATTAATTTATGTAATTATTTTTAAGCTAATGGCAAGTCCTTGAACAAGAGACTAATCCTGTGTCCTGCTGAACTCATGATCGCTGATTACAAAAAAGGAGACACAAAAAAAGTCCCTGGAATCCATGAATACATTTTATTCAGCGACTGACGTCAAATAAAAATGGCCACTCAGAGCATCCACAGCGCGCACAATGGCAGATATACATCACTTAGGACGTTTAACTGGATAAATTGTTGCTAGAAAAAAGAAACACACGAACACGTGAGCTCAAACACACAAAGGTCGAAAAAGACGTGATTCCTGATATAGGAGTAGATGGGGGACCTTCACACCATGCACACAAACTTTAGCATTATTAGCATGGGATGGTATCTAAAGAGACTATAATAAGGTTGATGAAAGCGGCAACACTAAACGAAACCTGCTTTAGTTTTGTTAAATGTCTTTAATGTGTTTAACGCTCAAATATTTAAACGTAACGTTTCTGCGTTTATGTAGCAAATTTTAATCAAATATTCTACTTTGAATAAAAAGAAGAAAAAAAACAATTTCCCGACTCCACCCTCAACGTTTCAGATTGAAGCACCTCACTTAACGTCACCACTATTTTACTATGCAAAGCAATTAATATTAGTTTTAATGAAACTCTAACAAAAACAAACAATAGTGGGGTAAACGGGGTGGTTTGGGGGCATGTGGGGACATTATGTAGGTAGTAGAGGTCGTGGGGGGGGTAAATGAAGGGTGGTTCAGAGAGGGGGGGGGTGGGGGTAACTGAAGAGCACTTTCATTCAGCGACGCTCAGAAAGCTCAAGCAGCTAAACAAATGAGTGACAAGCTCTCGGCCCATTCTTATCGGCCGGGGACTTATTAGCATCCCGCGCTCTCTCGCTCTCTTTTCTTTTCTCGCTCTCTCGCTGTCGGCAACATGTGGAGGCATCGCTATAGCAACCGGTTTGGGTGACATGTGCTGCAGACAGCGAGTCCAGAGATATAAGGAGGGGCGGCGTGCAGAAAAGAGAGAGAGAGAGAGAGAAACAAAAAAAAAAACGGTTTGTGATGAGCGCGCTCGCACATTCGAGCATTCGAGGAGAAGCGAAGCGACACGACGCAGCTGGCGGGAAATCCTCTGTGCCTTCTGAGCTTTCTTTTTTTTTATATTTTATCTCTCTTTTTCTAATTTTTTTGTACTCCCTAAAAAAATAGAAAGAGAGAGAAAAAAAGAAAAGAAAGACAAAAGCAGCTGCTAATTATACGTTGTTTGGGTTTTTTTCTTTTTTTTGGATTTTTTTCTTTTTTTTCTTTTTCCTTTTTGGCGGGACCGCGTGTGGGAGATCTGCACTGGGGATCATGGCTAACCCAGCTCCGAGTCTGGATTTAGGTAACCTCATGCTTATAATTATTTAACAATGTGGTGTTTAGCAGGATGGATAGCGCGAAGAAAAAAAAAAAAGAAAGAAAGAAAGAAAAAAATGTCCCGTGTGGTGTTTCTCCGCCGGGTTGAAACGAAACTTTCCCCCGACTCTGGGATGTGCCTGCGCTCTGGAGTGTGTGAATACGACTTGCTGTTGTGGTTTTTCTTGTCGATCCTAACATAATTGATGTCTCTGATAATCGCCTTGGTGGTGTTTAATCTGCGATGCACTGTAATTATTTCTTAATGACCTGTAACGTGTATATGAAGTTGAGAAGATGATATTACGTGTGTGTGTATTATACTAAAATCCATTAGCGTTAAATGAACACTTTGAGTTTTAATCGAATTTATAATATTAATATTTATTATATTTTTCCCCAAATAATTTCCTCCAACAAGATTAATTAAACACTAATGATTTTTTAAATGTATTTTTGTAAAATCACCGTTGAATAAACACTATTAAGGATTCGACTGACTCACTAAGAGGTTTACTTTAACGTTTACAACTGGAATAACTCTTCCTAAATCCTCCACTGTGGTGTTTACATGGTGTTTATTTGTATCTATTGTATTTATACAACCACAAAGGTGTTAATTCCAAACAATAATTTTAATCAGCACTCTTTTTTAAATCCTAAATACGTGTAGTCTACCTCAAACTGAAAATGTCCATCAATACGCCAACATAAGTGTTAATTCTGGTTTGTTGGTGTTCATCCATCAGTGTGAGGGTCCATCTAAGACTCAGAGTAAGAAAGCGTTAGAGTGAAACAGTGACAAGTGTGGGTGATATAACTATACCTCACTCTGTACAGCGCTAACTCAACAGTTAGTCTTTATTTGATAAATAGTAGTGTTTATTAGATGTTAATCCATCACCGGTGAACGCTTTAATGACCGGAATGCTGTGACGAGCCGCTTATTAGGTGTCAATCCAATAATTCAGCATTACAATGGTAATTTCTGACAAATTCTATATGGTGAACACAATCACGGTGTTGAGTCTAGACACACCAGGACTGTGGGTGTTAGTTTCAGCACTGACTGGACGCTGGTGTTACCGTCACCCCACGTTAATCCATCATGATAGTTTTACGTTAATCTTATTCAAAATGTTGGTGTTTATCCACAGTTTCATGTGATATTTTATATATATATATATATATATATATATATATATATATATATATATATAGGATATGCTTAGATCATAGTGCAGGTGTTCGTCTCGTTTTTGTGGATGAAAGTGAATTCATCGATAGAAACATTGTAACATTGTTAATTCAGTGCTTAGGTGTTAATTTACTACAGAATTTTTTTGTTTTATAGTAATTTTGAAATGGTGTTCGTAATAAACACTTTTCCCTTTTTTATCATTAGGTGTTAATTTCGCAAATTAGCTGTAACTATAACTCCATGAAAGGATCCTACATGATGTGGTGTTAATTCCAGACTTTCAGAATAGACGTCAGTTCAACACTGAGACATGTGTGTTCAGTCTCAACACCTGATTGGGTCTGATTTTAAGAATGACTGTTTTTTTTTTTTACATCTATACCCCCTTATACCCCAGTTGATAAAACAATGATAGTGTTAATTCACAAAGTGTTGAAATCATACCTGTAACTTGAAGGTGTTAGTACCAGAAATCTGGTCACTGCAAGACGGAGATGTAAAAATGTTTTAATACCAAACAAGGATCTCCTCTGTTCGCTAACGTAGCAAATGAAGTGTTAGTTTGTTACGCCCAGGAAAGTGTTGATTCGTTACTGCAGTTATTTAATCAGGATGGCTCAGGTTGGGGAAAAACAACCCTGAGGTGTTAAGAGGTGTTATCTGATTCAACATAGATATTGAAGGTGTTTGGAATCTGATCTTCTAGAGGTGTTTATTCGTAAATTAAGGGTTTTTAATAATGAAATATTTAAAGTTTTTAAACTTTTTGCGTTTTCGTACTAAAGACATTCGCATGATTTGAAGGCACTTGTTAATGCACCACTTGATGGCAAATTGAAATGCATAATAAAACCAAATGTTCAATCAGCTGGGTGTTAAGTCTCGCCTCAGTATTATTTAGGGGTTACTTGTAGGCTCCCAGTACAGGCGTCAGGCATCCGGTTAGCACCAGCACACGGTCCGAGTGTTAATTGTAGATGTTGAGGTGATTTCAGCAGGGACAGGAGCTGTGTTTATTATCCGTTGTGTACAAGGAAGCCGATTTCACCTCCAAGCACCGCATGTTTATCGATCGGGTGAAACTTCACGCCAGATTACACGTCCAGTCCTCCGGGGACATCGCCATGTTCGTTATCCCGCTAATAAGAAGTGATTATGCATCTTATTGTCTATTTTAAATTCTAACACTTTTATTATAGGACTTTCCTTTTCCTTCCTCTTTGCCTTGTTTTGTAAAAGAGAAACGAAGAAATTGTAAAATTGTTCATTTCCACAAACGAGGAGGTTTAATTATCGAAATCAAATGTCGTATTTTGTCGTAGCATTTAGTAAAAAGTAACACACAAAAGATAAATGATTAAATGTAAATAAATTAGCTTCTGGAAGGAGACTAAACACCACTTTAATTTTTTAACATAAGCTATGAGTTTATATGGAGAAAAAAACAAACAAACAAAGAACAACAAAAAAATGTATAAAAATGTATTTAAAAAATATGCATGTGCAAAAAAAAAGGAGGGCAAGAGAGAGAGACACAAAATATGTAAACTCGAAAATGTAAGAATTAACATATAGACCTCGAAAGCACCGAACGTCACAAATGGTCGTAAAATATAAACATAATAAATTGTTCTAAAGTTAATTAGCTGATTTTTGTTTTTTTTTTTGTTTTTTTTTTACAATGTTCTTATTAAGGATGGTTTTTTTTTTTTTTTTTACATTTGAATGCATTGTGTGTGTGTGTGTGTGTGTGTGTTTAACTGAGGTTCAAGGTGACATTTTGTGGGCCGTATTTTTTTCTTTAGACTGTTGGGGGGGGGGGGGTGGGGTGTTGGGTGTTGGACATTGCTGTAAGCTAAGGGCCACCCAACATTTTTCTTTTTAACTCCCTTTCACTCTCATTCAAATCAGATTTTGGCTTTTCTTCTCAAAATCCCTCCGACCTGAAGAAAGGATCCACGAGAGAGAAAAAAAGATGAATAAATTTAAAGGAGGGAGAATGCCTCTCGGCTCTGTTAGCGCACAGTAAAAAGAAAAAGAAGGAAAAATCTCAGCAATTGCACTCGGGACGTGTTCATGGGTCTGAACAGACTGTGCAGGAGTGAAGGAGTCAGAGAGACACCTAGTCATTTTGAAATGATGAAAACATTTTAATTAAAATAAAAGAAATGAATAAAGTCATAAAAAAAAAAGTTTTTAAATTTTTCAAAAATTGTGCACAATAGTGGATTTGTCCACGTTTAATTTGCGTTTTGAATATTACATGCTGGACGTTTACAGATGGAATAACACAAGGAATAACATTTAATACAGATAGATAGATAGATAGATAGATAGATAGATAGATAGATAGATAGATAGATAATCCATAGCAATCAGGTAGAAAGAAAGAAAGAAAGAAAGAAAGAGATTTTAACAGGAAGCAGCAGTTACACACACTTTTCAGGTTTCGCGCTGTTTCTGGAGACATTTTGTGGGGACTGAGACACACACACACACACACACACACACACACACACACAATCGATTAACACAAAATCCATGAATTCTATAAAGCGTGATTCATTTTACTCTTTCAAAAAGAAATGTTTTTTCTGTTTATTCAATTTTTTCCCTTTTGACACACGTTCTATTTATTTATTTATTTATTTATTTATTTATTTATTGACATGCTTGATGCCCATCTTTTTTTCCTCGCACCACCCATGTGGACCGAACGGGGGGAAAAAAAAAGAAAATTTGCAAGTCCAATGTTATTCCCTGCAGACGAGCACACAGCGACAGAAGGATTAAAGCCTGGGCTTCTCTCGGTCTCTCGCGCTTTCCTCTCGTTATTTCTCTCTCTTTTCTCTTCTCTCCTCCCTCCGCATCTCATTCCTTTCTTTTCCTTCCTCTCTGGTTTTAGCAGGAACAAAGTGTTTTGTGTTTTTTCTGTTAAATGTAGAGTTACGTCTCGGGCGAGAACGAATGAATTAAAACAGACAAACTGGACATAAAGCATTGTTACACGTCGAGTTATTATTATTATTATTATTATTATTATTATTATTATTATTACTTTATTAAAGATTTTAGAATTTCCCAAATATATTACCTCTCTCACCATGTGTGTGTGTGTGTGTGTGTGTGTGTGAAAGTCATTGCTATCTAATAGCCTTCACTTTATTATATATTTTAGCATGATATGTTCATTTAACATTTACAAAACAAAAACACAAATATATATTTAAATCTGTTTGTTTATTAAGTGTTTAAACACGTTAATACAAATATAACACATTCTTAATTTTTTATCTTGAATTGTAAGGCATTATTTTGCTGGATTTCATGTAAATCGATTGATGTGTGTGTGTGTGTGTGTGTGTGTGTGTGTGTGTGTGTGTGTGAACTCTAAATCCTGCCTCTCTGTCTTTCTCGTCCTATTTGATGTGAGGAAAGTCGCTGCTCCTGTCGCAACAATAGCTAGAGAAGAAAAAAGGGCTCTAATCCGTAGAGACTCCCGACTCGGGTGTACAGCCAGCCAATGTGTGTGTGTGTGTGTGCGTGTGTGTGTGCGTGTGTGTGTGTGTGTGTGTGTGTAATTTCGCACGGGATGTGCGAGTGCACGCCATCTGTAGAGCTGCGAAAGCTGCAGAAACTCGAGCGTTAGCTTTGAAATTCGCTTTAGTAACGGTTGTGACATTAGAGGCTGAAGCGTGTGTGTGTGTGTGTGTGTGTGTGTATGTGTGTGTGAGAAGGAAAGCAGGCTCTGTGGCCACTCGCTGAGCTCTGGTAGGAGCGAGTATGAAGAAAGGCGGTGTTTTTTGTATAGTGCTCGGCTATTCAGCCTCCCGGCCCACACACACACACACACACACACACACACACACACACACACACACACACACACATGCACACTCTCTGTCTGTCTGTCTGTCTGTGTCTCTCACACTCTCACACACTCCCCCGAACCTTCATCTACACGCTGCCCCTGAGGGGCTAACAAGCCTGACACCCCCCTCCCCCTCCACCATCGCCACCCCCCCCACCTACACCCCCTACTCCCTCCGCCCCCCCCCATCCCCCCCCCCCCCACCTATGCAGGGATGGAGGGACATTACAGGGGTATGGACACTCCCAGTAATCCCCCCTCTCCACATTCACCCTCTTATTTTCATTAAGTCTGAGGTCCGAGCCAACTCTTCTTACACACACACACACACACACACGGAAAAAGACCTCTCACACACACACATTGCCAAAGCTGAGGCTAATTAGCAACAAGCTTGTACCGGTGAGGAGCTCGCCTAATTGCTCAGTGGTGGCACGCTTCACCCTGCCAAGACCAGAGCAAGGCCCTGACACTGTGTGTGTGTGTGTGCGTGTGTGTGTGTGTGTGTGCGTGTGTGTGTTTAAACCCTGCTGATACATCCAGCTCAGACACCAGAAGGTTTAATCTGGTCCTTTCACCCCCGCTTAGAACGATGCAGATAACAAAATATACAGCTTAATCATAATAAATAAATAAATAAACAAATAAACACATGAATAAATAAATAGGTAAATACTCTAATATCCAAAACATTTACATATTATTTAGATCACTTTTTTTAAATATCTTTTTCAGAGGTCCAAGTTGAATCACATCCCCGTGATCAAGCAAAGCCGCCTCGAACCCAGCAACTTCCTGGTTCTGGTCCTGGTCACCATGGCGTTTGTTGCCGTGGTGCTCGGCCTGTCGGGGGCGCTCTTCTGCATGCGCCGCCGGTCCGGGTACGAGGTTAAAGAGAAGCTGGTTGGCATGGCAACAGACGCCGGGAACGATGCCACGACAACCTATCAGGTGAGAACCAGGACCCTCGCGCTCGAGAT
This sequence comes from Clarias gariepinus, assembly GCF_024256425.1. NCBI lineage: Eukaryota > Metazoa > Chordata > Actinopteri > Siluriformes > Clariidae > Clarias > Clarias gariepinus. The sequence continues at coordinate 6,422,619 of NC_071100.1, read as the reverse complement.
CACCTCGGCCCGTCGGCACGCGGTGTGACGTCGTCAGGACCCGATTGGTCGATGCATTGTTAGAGTAGCTTTGATCTCGAAAGGAGGCCCGGGAATGTCTTGGTGTGGCAATCAAATGTCATAGACGAATTGTTTTGAGAGGCTGTTTGGACTAAAAGATGATCCAGATTGGTCCGTTCTAATGTTCCTTTTTGTAAAATTCATATTTTAATTCATTGAAGCTGATTAATGTAGCTGTAGAACAGGAAGAGAAATTGTAATTAGTCCACTGATTTATCGTTTAACATTAGTGTCAGGAGCAGGTGAAATTACAAGCATCTGTTTATCTCGAAAAGAAATTAATTTTTTTCCCTATAAAACCAACCAACAGAATTTCGTTTTTTATTTCCAACTTCTCTCTGCTAATTACGTGGAACGCAGATGTCCCGCGCATGACGGCAGCAGCTTATAAAATGAATTCTAATTGCAGCCGGGCGCTTTTAGCAGGGAAATGAGCTCGCAGCGTGACCTTTTCCCCAAGGCCTCCTGGAGCCATATTGATTTTTTTTTTTTCCCTCGTCGGGCGGGCTCAGCTGCACTCGGCGAGACGAGAGCCCTCCACCCTCCTCGTCAGCTTCCATATTTAATAGTCACCTCACACTTTTCCAGGGGGACAAAAAAAAATGTCCCTCCCATGACTGACTGTAGGCGCAGGCCTGGAATTGGTTGCCTTGTCACCGAGTTCTCGGCTCACATCTGGATTATTCTTATTTTGTTGTTTAATTATGACATATCGAGTTTTCTTTCTGCATGTGGTGCCGTGCGAATCGATGCACCGGTTCCTCCGGGGGCATCTGGGATCCGGGAGGAAATAAGATGGAGGGGCTGTGGGTGTGAGGGGAGAATGATGGAGGCGGAGTTATGAGGGGTTTCCTCTGTGCCGACAGCCTCATTCGATCTAACACACATGCAGTTAGAAACGGTGGTGCAGCACACAATCGCACACAGCCATGAAGAGATAGGAAAAAAGGGGTTTCACAACATTTCACACGTTTCTGGTTTCGAAACATTATGGGGACTCTTTACAAACATGCGAGCATTAAAATGACAAAAATACACAATGTCTCTTTTTCTTTGTTTTTTAAAGTAAGTCCACTTCATCACTTATATGTGGTGGATTATTTTTCTATAATTGCACAAACCAAAATGTTTTATTTCTCACATAATATTAAATGAAGTTCTCCCGCTTTGAAGTCTTTAGACCACAATTACATGAATGCTGTAATGCAAATCAGATGCATTTTAGGTTGTTTTTTTTTCTTTCAAATGGGTACCTGACACCATCAAGCATAAAAAAGTACGAAAAATCATAAATAAATAAATAAATAATACATACTGTATATGTAATTTCATCTAATTCAGCCTGAAGGAAACACAAGGGTCTTAAAATTCCACACACATTTTAAGTTTTAGAACATTATGGGGACCAGCAACAAACATGTACCTGTGAATTTATGCTTTACGAATACGCATAACTGTAATTATGGTCTTATTTCATAAAGAATGTGACATTTTCATGACAAAATGGTATAGCTCAGATTACCAGCATGCTCGGAATGTCCATTTGTCCAATGTCCATTTTTTATGAGACTCAGGGATATTCAACTTGTTTGTATTCAATTGTCTCTTTGTTTAGCTGCTTGCTACCAGCTGCTATATTTCCCTTTTCATTTCTGTTGTTAAGAGTTCGTGATCTTCAGACTAATAGATATTTCTAACATAGTTGCATGTTAGAAATAGCATCATTATAGCATAGCATCATGTTTTGCCCCTTATTTATTGTAATGCATTCGTTCTAACCTGTTATTGTTTCTGTAGTACAAGGTCTTTCATTGGGATCTTTTTGACGAATGTCATTCAAATAGATAAAAAATATATATAATTAGATTATTTCACATTATGGGCGGAGTCTCCAATGTCAGAGTTTTGGGTTTAAACTTTATAGCTGCTTTAACGTACAGTAAGTGCGAACAGGAACACAGAGAATTAAATGATCATTCTTAATAATTATTATTATAAATGGATAAAAAAATAAAGCAGTGATTAAATCTTTAAGTGTTTCATTCCTCTAAACCCTCAGATAATATTTACAATGTTATACATTGTATCCATTAATAGTTAAAAGTCATGTTGCGGAAAAAACGGCGACTTCCTGTCCTCACTGTCTCCGTCTTTCTCTATCTCGCTCTCTGTCTTTCTACACCTTCCTTTCTCTGTCTCTCTATGTCTTTATCCGTCACTCTGTCTCTCTATCTCTATCACTCCGTCTCTCCCGCTCTCTCCACATTCCTTTCTCATTTCTCTGTCCCTCTGTGTCTCTGCATCCCTCTTTTTTTTCAATCTCTCCCTCTTTTTTCTCTCCATCTGTCTCACTCACTCAGTGCGTCTCTCTTCCTCTTCTATCTCAGTTCGTCTATCCGTCTCTTTGCATCCTTGTGTCTGACGGTTTCTCTTTGCTTCTCACTCCCTGTGTCCGTCTCTCTCCCTGTCCTTTTCCCTTTCTCTATCTCTCTCACACTGGTATATATGTGTGTGTGTGTGTGTGTTTGTGTGTTTTATTGAAAATCCCTATCGAGTGGCTGATCCTCTCCTCCCTGTTCCCGATCAGGATTTGTGTCGTCAGCGCATGGCAGAGCGCAGCTCCGATGTTTTCCATCACGCCACACACACGTCACGCATCAACAGCGTGTCATCACAGTTCAGTGACGGAGCGACCCAGAGTCCATCAGCACGGAGCAGCACGTCATCATGGAGCGAGGAACCGGCACACAGCAACATGGACATCTCTACAGGACACATGATCCTGGTATACACACACACACACACACACACACACACACTCCACTCACAGGCGTTGTGCTGCTTTGCTTTGTTTTTTTTTTTCCTCTAAGAAAGCCGTAGGGGCTGATGACATTTATCCCTCACACACACACACACAAACACACACACACACAATGGATAACTTTAATTTCGGCCCTCTAACTTTTGTTTTATTAATGTGGCAGCTCAGACTGATCACAGCCTGCTAGCGTAGCGTTCATTAGCCTGAGAAGAATCCATCATCTGACGATGTTTCAGAATCCATTAGTGCGTGTATATGTGTGTGTTGCGGGGGTGGGGGGGTCGGATGAGGAAGTGTGTGTGTTGTTCACAACATGCGTCTGTGCAAACGTTTTGGTGCATGGCTTACACACACACACACACACACACACACAGACACAGATGGTTTTCCATCACACAGTGTGAAGGTCTTAGGCCACGCCCACTGGAAACCAAAGCTGTATTGATCTTTTATCGAGCCATCGGTCTGTCCTGGCTCCTGTTCCTCCATCTGAGGGAACTCCTAAACGTTCTGTCTAGAACCCTTCAGCTCAGGGTTTCCCCTTTACAACTGGTTCCAGGTATACTGTAGAACCCATTTCAAACCTTATAGTGAGAACTCTACAGTGGTCTCTATGGATCCTTAACGTTTATAACGGTTGTGTAATGGTTAGTCATGTTCTGATAGTTTCAATAGACATTGTTTTTTTATGTCTAATATAGAGTTAGTGATGATGCGTGCAGGCTGGTAACGGTTTATAATTATTCCTAATGATTTATAACAATGGCTTATAGCACTTTATAATCGTTAATTAGATGTTCGTGATGTCATGGTTATTAATGTGAGGGTCATTAATAATTTAGATTAATCATTGCCAATAATGGTGTATACTGGTTAATAATAATGTATAATGGTTTATAGTGCTATATAACAGTGTATACTGGTGTGTAGTGGTTAATAATTGTTCATAATGATTTATAATGGCTAATATAGGGTTATAATGATTTATATTGGTGTGTGGTAGCAATGATGGTTTATAAGGGGTTTTAATGGTTAATAATAGGTTATTACTGGTTTGTGTTGGTAATAATTGTTTATAATGTTGTTGATTATGGTTAAAGATGATGGTAAAAATGTTGTAATGATCAGTGATTTTGCGTAATAATCATTTATTGTAGTTAACAATAGTCATTAATGGCTATTAATAGTTTGTGATGTAATAAGTGTTTATAATGGATTGTAATGGTAAATATTATTATTATTATTATTATTATTATTATTATTATTATTATTATTATTATTGGGGTATTTTGGTCTGTCACTCTGGAGACATCTTCATCTTTTCCATGGCAGTTATTTACAGGGTTGGGTTGCCAGCTTGACGGTCAGTTGTCATTCACGCATTACAGACAATTTGGGAACACCCATTAGCCTTTTCTGCATGTGTCTGCACTGTGGGAGGAAACCAAAGTACCCAGATGAAACGTACAAACTCCATGCACACAGACCCGAGGCTAACCACTACACCACCATGCTGCCAGTAACTGCAAGTTTATAATGATGTATGATGATTATATTGGTTTATAATGGTTAGTACTGGTTTGTTGTGGTTTGTAATGGGTTAGGAATATGTTGGAAGGCTTTAATAGTTTATAATGAAGTATAATAAAGTTAAATTTTTAATAGTTTATAAATGTCTTATGGACTGTAGCATGCGATAGATCATCATCTCTTTGATGACGTTGTGACACATTATGATTTTAAAAGAAATGTAATTCTTAGATAGATAGATAGATAGATGGATAGATGGATAGATTAAATGATAGATAGTGGAATTTCCCATGTTCTCCCAGTGTCTATGTGGATTTCCTTCAGACATTCTGGTTTCCTCCACATGCTGGTATGTAGATTGAATGTGCTAAGTAGATAGACTGGTGTTCCACTCAGCCTGGATTACCACCTCACTCACACCCAGTATTCCCAGGATAGAACTTGAATCTTTCACAGTCCTAGCCAGTATATACTGTAGCACTTAAAATAATATCTTTCCATCTGTTTCCAAGCAAACCCCAAAGCACTGTGTATACCCGTTTAGAAAAAACACTTTCTGGTGGCTTCCTTGTACGGTTCTTCTCTTTAAATGGATAGGATGAGGAGAGTTCTCATTAGCAGTGTCACTGCAAACTAATGGCACCATATGACATGTTGATGTTAATATTACAGCATCTGTGCTGCTTTCTAACTGAATGAAGTCATGAGAAGTTCACTGGTCCTGATGAGCTCCACAGCTCCAGAGATCTGTCAGGGCTCACAATGTCGAACAGTCTCATCCTCATTCAGAGCGTCGACGGAGAGCAAAAAGCCGAGCACTCTGCAGTCTGGCCTCATCTGGAGTGAACCTGTGCGGAATATCAATCGCCTCTTGTCCTCACTCGCCTTTTTTGATTGACATCTACGCTGCTTTACTTCTCGTTGTTGTGTTCTCACTGCGGTAGTAAAACAACAGTTTTTGCAGCGGCGTAGGATAATCCGTGTTTATGCAGATTTTCTATTTTTCTTATCACGCATTCTCTCGCGTCTTAAACTCCATAAAATATGATTATGTGTTTAGTGCAAAACATTTTAGGTCAATGCTGAGCAGGAAGTCAGCGCTTGTGTCTGGTGCTGATTTTATTGGGAGAAATGGTGTTATTATTATTAATATAAGCACACTGTTTAATACAGTGTTTAATAGACCAGTGTAGTGTTTGTTAACAGGAAGAAATGCATGGCACAGTCTGCTCCTCCAAGGTCTCAAGCGACCCAGCCACTTGACGATACTTGGTTATCATCTGCCTGAACAATTATTAAGATTTGATTTAGTGATGAGATTGAGATTAATTAAAATGTTCTCCACTTCTTATTATATATTAGCATAAAAAAAAACTGAAGTACCATTTTTGCTAGACTAATCTTTTGAAATGGTGCGACTTTATGAGGTAATTATGGCTTGTGGTCAATGCTAAGCAGTGGACTGTGGATGTGTGTGTGTGTAGACATTTAGGAGCAACTCTACTAGATATCTCCACCTAAGAGCATTTATACTACAACAAAAAAAACTGTCCTTTTATGTTGTTTAAATTACGATCAAGACATAATAACGTAATGCCCAGGCTCTGAACAAACAAATACATCAGTAAGTTATCCAGATAGACCTGTTTCTGTATAGGCAGCTTATCAGAAAGAATCAGACCAAGCTACTGTAGGTAGGCTGTTAGTGTAGATTTTAGGTGATCTAAGTAGGTTTGTTAAAGCAGTTAACAAAGTAGAAAAGGTAAGCCTGGTCATGGCTCAGGGTGACATATTAAAGTGAAATATCAGAGTGACATCAGAGTGGTGTTTTCAAGTGATATATCAGAGTGATGAATTAAAATGATGAATTAACATGGCATATGAGAGTGCGCATCAGAGTCGCATATCTGACTAATGTATCGTGAGTGACACTTCAGGGTGATACATCAAGCTGACATATTAGAGTGGCTTTTTAGTGATATATCAGAATGAGAAATCAGAGTGACATATTAGAGTGATACACCGGAGTGATACATCAAAGTGACATATTGGAGTGATACATCAGAGTGATACATTAAAGTGACATATTGGAGTGATGATATATTGGAGTGACACATTGGAGTGATACATTAAAGTGACATATTTGAGTGGCTTTTTAGTAATATATCAGAATGAGAAATCAGAGTGACATATTGGAGTGATGACATATTGGAGTGATACACCGGAGTGATACATCAAAGTGATGACATATTGGAGTGATACATCGGATTGATGCATCAAAGTGACATACTTGAGTGATGACATATTGGAGTGATGACATATTGGAGTGATACATTAAAGTGACATATTTGAGTGATGACATATTGGAGTGATACACCGGAGTGATACACCAAAGTGACATATTGGAGTGATGACATATTGGAGTGATACACCGGAGTGATACATCAAAGTGACATATTTGAGTGATGACATATTGGAGTGATACATTGGAGTAATACATTAAAGTGACATATTTGAGTGGCTTTTTAGTGATATATCAGAATGAGAAATCAGAGTGACATATTGGAGTGATACACCCGAGTGATGTATCAGAGTGACACATTAGAGTGAAATGCCTCACTCCAGGGCTCCATGGGAGAAAAACATGCTTTCAATGCAATTAATGCTTTAAATCACAAACTTTTAGCTTTAAAAAAGAAAAGAGCAAGCGTTTGTTTCCTTGCTCGGGCACAATTGTCCAGCAACATTCATTCTCTATTATATTTAATTGAACTGAGACAAATAAGACTAGTGGTTTAATTAAGAGGAAAGTAATGGCGCCCTATAAAAAGAGAAAGTCTTAGCAGTCTGTGTCTGAGCGAGCTGAATGCATTGCAATAACCGAGCTACTTTATTGGAAATTGTAACATGACATTATTTTTTACCCTTTTACCATTTCGAGAGTTTAGCCTTTTATGGAGTACGATTGGAATTGCACCAATCAGCACTGATCAATATTTGAGGTTTTTTTTATTATATATATAAATCTGTTGCACAAAACCTTATTTGGAAGATTAATGAATGAGGCTGGAGGTGAATAAACATTGTATAGTTACAGCAGCAAACTTTAAATTAACATGCAGGGAAGATAACAGCTCTAAGGGAGTATAATGGGATGCAGTTTTACTGTACGTGCAATAATTAATTGGATGATCAACCAGACATCAGATATATAAACCGGACGTAGTATTTGTCCGGTGCTCTACTCACTTGTAATGGTGTTCAGATCAGGCTTGATATCCAGACATCATCTATGGTCATTGTGATGTTCATGTGTGTGGGTACACCGGAGTCTTGCTACATGAGCCGATCGATCAGCGACAAGCCGCCGCTACTGCAGCCACCTCATCCACCATGCATTTATCACCAAACAGCTAATACAGGTTGGAGGATGGCTTCTGATTAAAGTGCTGAAGCTCCTCTGTGTCTGATTACATCATACATTTACTGCGAGTTAGACCTTAAAGACTCGGGAACAGCGCGGTCCCCAGGACAGGTTCTGTTCCGTGAGGTATAGCTGGGCCATCCACTGTTTCTGTTGCATGTTTGATTATGGTATAATGACAGAGGTCTTTGTTAAAGTTGTTGGTGGAGTTACTGATGGGAAGGTCGGTGGTTTGAGCCCCGGCTTGCTAACAAAAAATTTTTTATAAATAAATAAATAAATAAAATATGCGAAGAATAAAGAATTGCACTGTGCAGTGAATTATATGTGATGAATAAAGGCTGAACTTAATTTATTAATTACCAAATTATATAAAATTCTGCGAACTCCTTGTGCAGTGAGTATTCAGCCAACACAAAGCCACTGTAGTGCAGTGCTCAATTATTGATTTTAGGTACATAGAAAAAATAAGAATGCAAGGAAAAAAATCAATATCAACAATAAAATATTTAATGTGACAGGACGTGAAGCTGATTTAAACCTCATTCCTGTCTCACACACGCTCCATCATTAATCACCTGAACACTTCTATTCCAGAATCCTTTACTACTAATAATAGTCTCATGAATAGTTAATCGTTTCTTTTTTTTCCCTCCTTTAGCTGATCATGTGATCAATTGTTAAAACCCCGGACTTCAACCTATACCTTTTTTCTTCTTCACATGAGATAGCTAACAGATGAACATGACCTTAAGAGAATAAATGGTACGTTTCAAAATTCAACCGGCTAGTGTTAACCCCACCCCTTTTCCTAATGTTGTGACCATCAGCATTGAGATACCCGGACTTGCTCAAGAGTAGAGCGAGCACCATTTTAAAATGTGTCCTTTAAAAAAAGTTTGGCTGCAAAACAGTCCCCTCGTAAACAAGCCACGTTGGGAGGTCTTTTTGTTGAATGATGGGTAATTTGTGACGATTTGGAGTGGAGGTGGTGGAGGTAATGTGTACTCACAGGGCTGAGAGCACTTTGAGTGCTGCTGCCGTTGTTACGATAGGGGAATGTTAATGATCGAGGAGCGCGGGCTTTTCGCGGCTCAGCCTTGCGATTCTTGTTTTGTCTCGTCCTGATGGGAGGAAAACTCTTCAGGCTTGAGAAATCATGAGTGACACTAGTGCTAAAGCGATTAACATCAAAACAAAATGCCTGAGTCGCGCAATTTTAGGAAGCGAGTTATAATATCTTTCACCATCAAGAAAAAAAAAAGAAAAAACCTTTACACATCACATCAACTTTCAACAAAGTGATGAAATCTGCTGTGCTGATGGGAGTCTGGGGTGAGAGACAGATGAGCTGCATGCTGCAAAGCCGACTTTGAAACTCTCCTGCTAGTTCAGAGGACGATACTTCAATAAAGAGCTGCAAAATTGTTCCCTTATAGTCTTTTAAAGAGCTTGGTAATGAGAAAAGGGAATCTCTGATGTCACCTATAATGTGCGTGATCGTGTCTTTCGTAATGCTTAATCATTATGGAAAGAGGATTTCTGTGAGCAGTGATAGGTTTTGCTCTTTGGTGCATCCTCCAGTGGGCAGAGGTCTGGTCATTCAGCTATACATCATGTAATATTACAACTCATACATCGAAAAAATAGGAGGATTCTATTGACTCCTCAACACGAATGGGCAAAAACAGGAAAAAAGCACCTCAGCCATTAGTGAGTCTGGGAATTGAAGACAGAAACTGAAGGCCGTACTGTCTGAGTGGGGGGGCAATGCATGCTGAGTGACTCTAGCCAATCGTTACTGTCTCTAAGTTTGTGTATGCAGAAGAGGGTAGATAGCGCTTCCCTCCAAGGTTTTTAAAGACGTAAATGGCAGTTATGTTGAGTGGCACAATGGCTTACTGGTTAGCACTGTCGCCTTGCACGTCCAGGTTCTGGGTTTGATTCCTGTCTTGGGTCTGTGTACATGGAGTTTGCATGTTCTCTCTCTGTGCTTGGTGGGCTTCCTCAGCGTACTCCGGTTTTTTCTCACAGTCCAAATACATATGGCCATTGGTTAGAGACCTGGCCAAGACTAAAATTACATTCAGAAGACACTTTGACCACACTCATCACTACTGCTCAACCAGGTCTCTAACCAATGGCCATATGATGACCATTTGAGGGGGAACGTTAAGAACAAAACAGCCCACTAACTACAAACTCACTCATCGCTATACCGCTTTATCCTGTATAGAGGGTCACAGGGGGCCTGGAGTCTCTCCCAGGACACGAGGTGGGGTACACCCTGGACAGATGGCCAATCCATCACAGGGCACACTATGGGCAATTTGGGAACACCAGTTAACCAAATCTGCATGTATTTGGACTGTGGGAGAAAACCGGAGTACGCTGAGGAAGGCCACCAAGCACAGAGAGAGAACATGCAAACTCCCATTAAGTCTCTCCCATTAAGTCTCTCCCCAGCCATCAATATTTACTGAATGATCCTTAACCGTACTTCTCCATCACTTCGTACAAGCCCTTTGCATATTCCCCGTGTCGATCCGCAGCGATGACCCTTTGTTCCTCAGTGAAGCAAAGCTCCATTTTTTTCATCATACTGCATTAATCCCATTAAGTCTCTTCTCGGGCTTGTTAATCAAATTCATTTTTCACCCGCTAAATAATGAATGCTACATGGACCGTAATGGCCTCGATTAAGTTCCCTGTCTCGTCGAACATAAGCTCGTAAGATATGACTGAAGCTTCATGTCAGACAAAGCATGAAATGCAACATGGACTTTCATACTCGGAAGTTCACGAGTGCTAGATAATATATTCAAGTCATGACCAGACATTATGGTATCACTAACAATGGAATAAAGTTAATGGTGAGATGATAGAATTGCAGCATGATGATTGGAGATAGCGCTCATTGAAGTGCAAGTTATTAAGGAAAATGCAACATTCTATGGAAAAGCATGGAAAAGGTATGAATTTGAAGATCAGAATGAGGGGCGGAGTTAGTGCCTAGAGATTATCCTGAATGTCAAAACAAGGGAGAACAATTTTATAATATTTTGATTTAAGTGTTTGGTCCCCTAATCAATGATCAAAATGTAATGTGCATTGACCTACTCAGCATCTGTCAATCAATGCTGCCTCAGAATTAACAAATTAATATATGCAAATATTTTAGGCAGCCGTGATCCAGCTTACCTCTGCGCCCCACCTCTCTCTCTCTCCATTCTTCCCTTTCGCTTTTTCTCCTGTCGTTCTACAATCACTCACACCTCCATCCATGCAGACAGACGTGAGCTCAAAGCGGCTCCACTCGTCAATCTCAGAGACTAATCCCAAATATGCTGCACAAAGGAACACTGCAAGAGGGAGAGAAAAAGAGAGAGAGAGAGAGAGAGAGAGAGAGAGACAGAGAGACGGGTTGGCCCTTGGCAATCACACATGCAATTAGGAGCGCTGAAAGAGCCGGGCTTCAATCACTGCTTTTCTCCGCTCTCACACACGCCGATAAGATTGTCTGAGCTTAAGCCTTCTTTCCTGGGTAGCTGAATCCAGCAGAGACAAAAGAACAGAGTGGAGGGAGGAACGGAGGGAAAGAACGATGGAGGGAGAGTGAGACAGGGCATTGAAACGATTTAGGGAATGGAGTAGCTGCTTCAGGGCTGCTCGTCCTCCACGTCTGCATTCTGATTGGTCAGAAGGTGTCGATCCGTAACATCGGCACGGGTTTGTATTAACGCGCACGTTCTACTGCATTACCGTTTCTATAGCAACAGCTCACTCCACTCTACACTCCACATACTATTTCCACTATAACTTCTGCACCCTGATTAATAATCTTTTGGTTTTTAATATATGAGCACACTAACTTGTGTTTCGTCTTCCTCTTCCTCTTCCTCAGGCGTACATGGAGGATCACCTGCAGAATCAGGACCGTTTGGAGAAGGAGTGGGAAGCTCTGTGTGGATATCAGGCCGAGCCGGCCGCTTGTTCTGCGGCGCAGGATAAAAGCAACGCCAAGAAGAACCGACCCAGCGGCGTGCTCGCGTGTGAGTGGTCCGAACCAAACAAGGCTACACTAAAGCCTCCTACAATCATATTAGTGCATATGAACAACATTGATTTAACTTATTTAGATCATAGTCTCACATCACAATAGAGACATGTTGGATTGAACCATATGCTGTATCTATATCCATTAAGATGCATTGTGTGTTATAACATGTAATACATATGTTATAAGCATGCTATAGCTGTTATCGCTTTAAAAGATGACTGATGTATTCTCGTCTCTCACAGACGATCACTCCAGAGTGACGCTAAAGGCTGAGAATAACCAGAGCAGCTCGGACTACATCAACGCCAGCCTGATAGTGAGTGCAGCTCCTCACTTCCTTCCTGTTCGGCTGCGGTCGGTCACGCTGTAGTGTGTCATGTCCTTCATTTTTGTCTTGTTATGGACATTGGACATGCTTTAGAAGCCTAACTCAAGAAAACGTCAATTTCACCTAAAATATATATTTTTAAAAAGTTGGAATATGACATTAGTTTGTATATTTAAAGATGTTATGTTAAATACATGATACATTCTTTATTCTGATTGGTCACTGAAGAAGGTGTGGCCACTCTGATTATGTCTTGGTTGAGGAGGCGTGGCCTCAGTGTGTGTCAGTCTCAGTAAAGGAGGTGTGACCTGTGTGTGTCAGTCTCAGTAAAGGAGGCGTGGCCTGTGTGTGTCAGTCTCAGTGAAGGAGGTGTGGCCTGTGTGTGTCAGTCTCATTGAAGTAGGTGTGGCCTGTGTGTGTCAGTCTCAGTGAAGGAGGTGTGGCCTGTGTGTGTCAGTCTCAGTGAAGGAGGTGTGGCCTGTGTGTGTCAGTCCGGATCTTTAGACATTTCCTCGCACCATCAGGTTGTTAATCCAGCACTGAGATTGGTTTTTATCCATTAATCGTGTTAAGTTTCATGTAAAGACGTCCCAGGTGAGTGGTTTACCCCAAACAGAAGACAGAGCACAGGGTTAATGCTGAAGTCAGTCTGTCCTCCTGCTCTCCTGCTTCATCTCCTCAGACCCCCTTGACGACGACAACAAAAAAAAAAGAATAAAGTAACTGAGGGGTTTTCTCTTCCCATCAGAACACAGGGGGCCTCGTAATTACATCCCGGCAGGAAACTGACATGAAAACCGCCATAATTACATCTGTCAAATGCTGCTGCCTGCTGCCTCGTTAGCAGCGTCGCAGCAGAACAACCTCGAAATGAGTCATCTCTGACATTTTCCCCCTTTTCCAACCCTCCCGTCTCTCGTTAAGTGGCTCTTCAGGGTTGAAGGTTTTGGCCCTTTCACATGCACTCTCCCTCACACACACACACACACACACACACACACACACACACACACACACACACACACCTTAGTCACATATGAAGACACATGCTTTGTTTTATAAATGAGAAACGGGCAGTGTCATAAAAATTATCTGTTGCTATTGTGATGACAAGGTGGGCGGAGTCCACCTAGCCGATTGTGCTAACAATCACAGAGAAGTTCAATCGACTATACTGGATTAATTAATTAATTAATTAATGCTAATTATATCGAGATATTTCTTGCTTGTTTTATTTTTTTTCTATAATTTATTATTTATTTTATAATCCACACCACAGTAAACCACTGGTCTTTACCTGGATCTCAACCAGTGTTCCCTTTCAGATGAAGCTTAATTCCATATTCAGCCTTCCCAGTTCTACCCTGACTTTCTTTCGAGACTTTTCTCACCTTTCAAAGACTCACTAAGAGGTGGGCTGTCTAAGCTACATTGTACCTAGTCTTCTGGTGCCAGTCATTTGTGTGTCAATAGTCTGATTTTTTATTATGTTTTGGAGACTACCAGTTCATCCCAGATTTACATTCAATTCATGAGTAACCATTAATTATTCATTTTAGGGTCATGTGGGATCTTGAGCCTAACCATTTACATTTACACCATTTAGCAGACACGCTTACATCATTATACATCTGAGCAGTAGAAAGTTGGGGTCCTTGCTCAAGGGCTCAACAGTGGCAATTTGGTGGTGGTGAGTTTTAAACCTGAGACCTTCCGATCAGTAGTCCAACACCTTAACCACTGCACTACCCCTGCTCTATACTACAAGCAACTTGGTACAAGCACATGTACACACTTTGATCACACACTGGCCTATAGCACATCAGGCTCACACATCAGCCTATGAGCACGATCTCATTATACAATGGGAGTCTCCTCCAAACAGGTTTATCCCGCAACCTTGGAGGTGAAAGGCCACAGCACTAACCACTAAGCCAGAGGAAACAAAAACAGGAAAGGAAGCTGGGGTCAGAAGGTAGAATCATCCCTGACATGATGCCTCTTTATAGACAAGCAGGGGCAGCTTGTTGGAACTGGGTCTTGGACCAAGGTATCAGGTAAGACCCTGACTCATGGTTGTCAAGAGGTAGATTGTGCAATTTTCCAGAGTCTAGAATCTGGTTACTTCCCAACACATGCCTTGCAACAAGCCAGCAGATGGAATGCTCATACAAAGTTCCCCCTTGGTATTAGCAATGGGGTGGCAACTCATCCAGGGTAAATGTGTATTCCAGTCTCCATCATTCCTGTAATGGATTTGGGATTCGTTACACCCCTTACCAGGATTAAAGTGCTTACAGCAAAGTAACGAAGCCAACAAAACTGTGCTTTATTCGAGATCACTTAGACTGTTTTAAAAGATAGTTTTGCCCTTGAGAGTGCCTGCAAAAAACTCTATAAAAAGTAGGTGCTGGCGATTAGAGAGGATTTTCTCTGCTCTAATAAGACATCTAAGAAAACGAAATGGTGGCAGTTCCCTGGCAGCGGTTCTTATTCCTCTCTGTGTATAGATATATATTTTTCCGCTAGTCAGAATTGACAGACAAACCGTAGCCTTATTTGTGTCAGTGTTTCCGTCTGTACTCCTCGCAAAGTCTGCTTTCCGTGGCCCAGAGTGCCTTGCGCACTCCTTGCAGTTATTGTCGAGCTAGCACTCCACTGATCCACTTCTCAGCTTGGAGTAATTAGATTTTATGAGCGTGATCATCTTTTTGAGTTTGAGATGATATATCCGCTTTAATATCTCCCTTTATGGGAAGCGAGACAAGGGCAGTCAAAAGTCTGGTATTAGCTGTCTGGCGTATAATGGCTCTTGCTGACTATAAAGGTTGTGCTAAGCAATTATATCCATTTTGAGCCTGCTAATGGCAGTGCATGTCGTTCATACGAACAATGGAGCTTTGTGTCTGATTTTTTTTTACTTTTTTTGTTGCTCATTCACCGAGCGTCAGAGCCATGCCACGATTATGTTAGTAGTACAGCTAATTTAGCCGGGGTAGCTTTTATGATGAGCATCGAACATGGATCACTTACACAGATGATCTGTGCAAATCCTTTTAGTTTGCATTTAGATCTTCTGCAAGAGTTAGTGGAGGTCACGGACAAAAGCTCAATATCTTAGCAATATATCTGATTAAAATGCATTCCGTTCAGTCTTCATGGAGTGAAAACACAGTCAGGGAGGGACTTTAAAGTGCTATTAATTAATTAATTAATGTATATATTTATGTATTTAATATTGAACCTTAAATGTATTTTCCAAGTGATTGGGTGTCTTTACAGTTGACAAGTGTAAAGTGAAATCTAATCAATTTTTTGCATCTCCAGCTGTGATCCGTTCCCACAAACCAAAAGTCCAAAGACAGGTTATGGTAGGCTAATAGGTGTTTCCAAATTGGCCATAGCGTGTTAATGGGTGTGTGAATTATAACCAAAGGTACTACCGGTTGTAAAAATGGGAATGAATACAATACACCATTGGCCTCCTCGGTCGCATGTTGCATGTGCAGTAAATACAGACATTAAGAAGAAAATAAAGCTTGTAAGGATGTAGCGGAAGGTGTTAGTGTGTCTGGTTAGGGTGTGTAGCTGGTAAAGAAAGCTAGCCTCATTAATCCAATCTACGAACTAAACACAGCATATGCGATTAAAAAAGACATTACAAGACATTTTACACTGAGATTTTGCTAGACTTCTCCCTTTTTTAAGCGAGTAAAGCCTACTTGTACTGGATTACGCTCCTTTCCACCGCCTGGGGACAATAGTGTCCCAGCTTGATCCCCTAACAAGGAAGCATACCTGAGCTCCACTTAGCCGGCTTCCTATTGTATCCACTCAGAATGGCTGCGTTCCAATCCGCTGACGATCGCCTTCTCATTAACCGAGTTCCTTTGTACAGCGCCGGAATGATGTGGATTATTCAGCGGCGCTTTCTAACAGGCTAACGAAAGAGTCTCGAGAAACAGGGTGTAACACTGAAACCTTCAAACAACACGGACGTTAACAAGTGCTAATCGGGACTGCGGTAAGCTTTTCATTTGAAAGTTATTGATTTGAAGCCGGACAGTTTTGGGTTTCTTATTTTTCGTTCAAGTCACTAAAACACCATCCGACCCTAATCCTCGGGTTTAATGAGAATCAGAGCGCAGGCTTTACCGCCGTTTGAAAGATGTAAATTGATTTTTTCAGCCGCTAATTTGTCTGTCGCTATTCATTCGAGGCCAGAGCGTTATGGATGGCATTAGAGCAGAGCACACGCTGCACAGCAAAGAGAGTGAAAGACAAAGTGAGGGAGGGGAAGCGAAAGGAAGAACACAGCAACGGAGGGAAGCGTGACGGATTCGACTCTGGTCTCATCAGACGATGGCCTGTTGATGCTCTTTGTGATTTACCTTGACTTTTTCTTTTGTTTCATACAATTTCCTTTAATAAATGTAAAGTGAATAAAGGAAAGGCCAACCCGGATTATTTCCATCAGCAGGAAAAAAAAAAAAAAAAAGCAAACAAACAAAACAAAAAACAGACAAATAAGTGGCACTAATGTGATGTGAGTTCAAGTTTGTAAATGTTTTGGAACAAATCTAATTAAGATTGTGGCTTTAGGATGCAGGGTTCTGCTGCCTGTCCCCTCAGTGAAGGAGGCGTGGCCTCTAAGTGAGTGTGTGTCAGTCTGAGTGAAGGAGGCGTGGCCTCTGTGTGGTAGTCCCAGTAAAGAAGGCGTGTCCTCTGTGTGTGTCAGTCTTAGTGAAGGAGGCGTGGCCTCTGTGTGTGGGGGGTACGGGGGGGGGTATATCAGTCTCTTTGAAGTAGGCATGGCCTGTGTATATATGTGTGTCAGTATTAGTGAATGAGGCGTGGCATGTGTATTTGTGTGTCGGTCTTGGTAAAGGAGGTGTGGCCTCTGTGTGTGTGTCAGTCTCAGCAAAGAAGGTGTGGCCTCTCTGCGTTTTATTCTCCATGAAGTAGGCATGGCCTCTTATTTTTTGATCATTAGGCATTAAAAGACCTCGAAATCATTTCACATTTAATCACTGGTGGCTTTACCATTTTTTTTTTTCATACCTTGGATTGCTAGACTTCCCACACATAATATATTCAGGTTACTCAAATTATCATTCTCTCTCTTTTTCTTTCTCTTTCTCTTTTGCAATTTGTACATCTCTCCCAGCTGCTATCATAAACAATTTGCTCTTAATTGCTGAGCAATGAATAAATAAATGAATAAATAAATATCAAATACACGACTGAACCAGGAGACCAGCCATCTGCTCCACTTTAATGCATGAGCTTTGGTAATCTGTGTGCTGCGATTAATCTTTCTTCCTCTCTGACTCCGTAGATGGACCATGACCCACGTAACCCAGCCTACATCTCAGCTCAGGGCCCTCTGTCATCTACGGTGGCTGATTTTTGGCAGGTGAGCTGCACACGTACAACATTTTAGCTTTCTAACGTATCATATTACACCAAAGTGGACAGCAGGATATTATTTAGTACCACTTTTTTTTCTTAAAGCAGGAGGCGCTGCCTAATTCACATATGCAGAAGCTTCACAGATTTGGAGCAAACTAATGTTTTCATGGGGGCAGGGGTAGTTCGATGGTTAAGGTGATGGGTTGCTAATTAGAAGGTCCTCAGTTGGAGCCCTGATGCCTGTTGAAAGCTTGAGCAAGGTCCTTCACCCCCAAATGCTTAGATGCAATCATTCGTCAGACTGGCAACCGGCCCCCGTAAGTAACTTCCGCAGAAACAAGCAATATAAAGTATCTCCAGGGAGGGTAGTATTTATTGCATAATGTGCTGGATGGCACGTGGATCAGGATGGAGGCCGGGAGTTCCACCTATATACGACTGGCCCCGAACCAGACCCTATCCCTAATGCTTTCACACAGAAAAATGGCATTTAGAAGTCTATATAGTAAAAAAAAAACTCTAACTGACTCCAGTTTTCACAGTCTGTGATGTAAAATCTTCGACCAAATTGCTCCAGCTCACCTGACTCAACTTCACCACGGTATGGTGTTCATGCGAATTGTGTACGAGTGAGAGAAATAAAGCAGCACCACATGCGTGCCTCTCAGAGCCATGATACTGTGTAAACAATTGCAGCCAAGCCGTTAATGGATGTGTTGTTTGCTTTGCTTCGCGTATTCATTTAGGCCTAAGGCGAGACAGTGGCGCGCAGGATATCTCGCTCGCTTTGTTAAAAGCGTGCTTTTAATTGAACTCCCAGCTAACGCAAATTGATTACGCTAATGCGTTTGATGTCGCCCGACCTTCCCTAGCAACCGATCAGCACTCGCCAACTAATGGGGTGGCACCTAATTGAGGTTACCAGTTGCTTGTATTTATCATTTTGCCAATTACTGATGAGGAAAAAAGAATAATGATCTCAATTGAATTAGTTTTGTACGGTGCAAACTAGAGGTGTGCAGACTCTTCCATTAAAGCTTCCATTAAAAATGCCCCATTTGGATTAATGATGAATATGCGCATGTCGATCCCAGTCAATTATCTTGGTGTGTTTATGTCATCGTCTGTCATTTTCATTAAGATTAGAGAGGGGAAGAAAAAAAAAAACACTCATAGTGTCTACCTTCATTATCTCGAAGGTCACCTGCTGCAGCGGCGCCAGTCCCGGGATTTGTTCTGCTCCAGCGGCGCGATTGTTTGCCGCTTCGGCTTTGACCTTTGCTTAACCTTGCATAGCGATGTTAGTCACTGACAATATTTGATCACCTGCTTTGGAACATTTGTATTAGCTCATCAGACGGGCTCCGGTTCGCGGAGTCATTACTCCGTAATGACGAACAAAGCGTCACGACTTAGGAGTTTAATGAGGTAATGAAGCAGAAGAACCACATCAGAAATCATTTTTACGATTCTTAAGCAGCCGTTTAATGAGAGCGGCGAAACGGAACGATGAAAAAAATTAAAACGCGGGCTGTGTTTGAGGTTCCGAGATTGTTACTGCAAGGTCAGGAGAGAGAGAGAAAGAAGGAATGAGAGAGAAACCCTGTGCTTGGATTGTGTTCTTTTGTTGTTGTAGTTCAGGTCCCCAGATACAAGGAGAAAAAAATAATGAAAGAAGTGATTTCAAGATCTCATTTTAAATTTTTAAGTCTGGGGATGAAAATTTTTATTTAAAGAACAAGCATGGCTAATCAGTAATCCGATACTAGCATTACTATCTATACATATGATGCTCTGGGCAAAATTACATAATAACATAAATAATAACAGCAAGACAAAATAAAACATGAAAAAACCTAACTACTTAATGAAAATATGGACAGAACGATATTTCATATATGTTTTGCCACTAAAATGGGTGCAGCGTGGTGTTTTGCGCCGGTCGTGCTGGCGCGGACTCATGGCGTATTTTACTTTAACGGCTCCCGAGGGACATGCTGAACGTGAGCGTGATTAGTTTATGGTCAGGCCCATTGTGTTTTTATCGCCCCTCGTAAAAGCCAGTGTTTTCCCCTCATTTTCCTAACGGCCACAGCGGGCCATTATATCTCTGAAGGACACGGGGAAAATTGTGATTAGGAGAAATGAAGTGAGAAACCGTGAGCTCAGACAGACAAGAAAAGAGACAGAGAGGGAGGGGCGAGAACAAGCCGAGCGAATGAAAAGCGGGGCGGTGAGATGAACTTAAACTTCAATTACAACTAGGAGACGGTTCGGTTAATAATAGCTGCCTCGGTCTCGAGGGAACGCTTGGTTAAGTGAAACATACGCTACGTTTAAGTTGCTTCAAAATTATTGCTCGTGTTCGAGCACCAATAAAAGCCCGTGCCTTATCCTATGAATATTTTCCTCTGAAATAGCAGGAAACTAATTTAAGATGTTTTGTGCATGGGCAGTTCTAGTTAGCCTTACTTAAGGTTCCCTCTTACAGACCAGTACAGTAGGTTGTGATTTTAAATCTTACGGTGACCAAAAAGAGCCAATGCTAGGTTTCTAAACAAAATTCTTAACTCTTGACTACATTGTTGATGATGTTATGGCTTATAAGTCACTAAATTTAACTACACTTTTTTTGTTTTTACACCCTGGATTGACTTAATTAGGATTTTTACGCGGTGAATTGTTTTTTCTTTGTAGCATGATGGTTCCCTAAGTGTTCACCACTGCCCCAATATCTGGCAAGTGTTCGTTGGATGAGCTTGCATATCCCGTTATTGACTTCAGGTGTTTCCGCAGATTCTCGGTCAGATTGAGGGCTAAGCCATTCTAAAATAATTAGTTCCTTAGGTTTATCCTTTGTTTCATGACAGCACGGTATATAGTTTTGGAATTATTATTTTAAAAACCACAATGCAACAAACGGGTAAGGCACTTCAGTGTAGATTTGGCAGTAAAGTGTTGGGGTGGGGTGGGGAGGTAATATACTTATGCAAGGTGCTGTACAACTTGTACAGCTCAGCTTGACCTTGGATATCTAGTATTCAGAACTTTTGTAGTTTTATTTGACAAGTAAGATGTTTCAGGAATGCACTGGTAGTCCAGAGCTTTGTAAAATCTTTATATAAAAGTTCTTGTTTCTCCACTGCTGTAGATGGTTTGGGAGAGCAACTGTGTGGTGATCGTCATGCTAACCCCGTTATCAGAGAACGGAACAAAGCAATGTCACCAGTACTGGCCAGATGAAGGCTCGGACCTGTACCATATCTACGAGGTAAGCCACTAATTTGTTCTTGGTTTGTCCACTTGACTACATCTTTTATAGACTTTTTAGTCCACACCATGTTTCGGCGGTTTTTCTTCTGTTGCTGGAGTACCTCAGTATTGACCAGAATGGGTACTCCAAAGCCAGGATTGGGATTCGCACTTGTAGGGTCTGTAGTAACTCTAACAGCCTGAAGCAAGATTAAGTTCTGGCTCTAATCTTACGTGCTTGCTTTGATAGTCAGATCTTCCCGAAGACATCGAGTCCATGGATCTAGTGGGCTTAGATGAGACTTAACGCTAAACTTGGGAAGGTAGTGTACTTCTGTAGAAACAGGGTTCAGACCCCGTAGCGTAGACAAGTTTCCTGAGGCTAAAAATAATTAAAGCACATCCATTGAATCAAGTGTAGGTTAAATAAAATATTGAAATTCATAAAATCCATGCTGGGATTCACACTGTTCTGCTTTTGCTTTGCTTAGTTGAAGGCATGAATTAAACTGCCAACTAAAGATGTTCCTTTGTCAGTTCTTTGACAAACCAGTCCCCTTTTCTATACAATCCAAAGATACTTATTGTCTTTAATCTTCAGGTCAACCTAGTGTCAGAGCACATCTGGTGCGAGGACTTCCTGGTGCGCAGTTTCTACCTGAAGAACGTCCACACCAACGAGACACGCACTGTAACGCAGTTCCACTTCCTGTCATGGATGGATCAGAATGTTCCTGAGTCGGCCCGAACCTTGCTGGACTTCCGCAGGTATCTAAACAAATCTTATTACTGCATTGAAACCAACTTAGGTGTCATTAAAAATGTTTCTCAATGGTTTTGGGACAGACATTCAGGTTTTGTCCTAGCAACCGGAAGGTTGTAAGCCCCATCGCAGGGTCCTTAAGTAAGACATTTTCTTGCTGTGTTGAACAGCTCTTCAGAAAGTTGGTCTTCTGATCTCATCCATGCTTTTTTTTCAAGTTTTTCTATTAACCTACCAGGTCTATCTTTGTGGGTTTGGGGGGGGGGGAAGCCCATTAAAATCCAATTGCTCACATTTTTCCATTCTTTTGCATCACAGTAAATAAACAACACTCTTTATAACAGTCCTTAATTCAGACACTTCAGTTAAATGAAAAAAAAAAAAAAACATTCAGCGATAAATCTAAAGTGACGGAAAAGCCGATGACAGCACAAAAGTCCTCATTTTTCTCCTGGCATAAACGTCTTAAGTAGAGCGGGAGAACGCGCACACATAGTGGGACGGCTCATTTCAGCTTTATCACATAAACGTTCACTCCACTGCTGGGTAAATAATACTATATCAGCAAAATCTGCTTTCCTTCCCAGCCAGCTTAAATCGGAAAATATTGGTAATGGCGCCGGGATGTTATAATTCCCTAGACTTATCTCGGATTATAGGCTTTTTTTCAAAGTTGAAGGTCAAAAAAAATTTTGTTTTAGCATTCGCCTTTTTAACGTCTGGTTTGCTTTAGGAACTTTCAGTGATGGAAAAAAGGGGTACTGACTGTGTGTTATGATTGATTATGAAATTATTATATGATCGATTATGACATATGACATATTGATTATGAGCCTACATACCTTAATATGGAGGTGTATAATAAGTGGAGCACCAGGTGTGTAAACAAGCTGTTACCATGAAAATGATAATTAAAAGCTTGGACACACCTTCTAAGTGTGCGAATACTTAGAAGTGACACAAAAACAGTATTGTGTCAAGTGCATTTGCAAAACCCATCAAGCCCCATGATGAAACTGTCTTTCATGAAGACCTTCCCAGGAAAGCAAGCCCAAAACTGACCTTAACAAACAGCCCCTCATATTAGAGCCGTTATGAAGGATTTACAGAACATAAGCAGCAGATCTACATCTCAATATCATCTGCTCAAAGGACATTATTGTGTATTTTGGATAAACATCTTCAGCATTGTTTAACAGTGTAAAAAGAAATCAAAATCAAGAAAGACCACGGTGTTGGAAGGTTTGTCCGCACCTTTGACTGTTAGTGTATTAGAACAAGTAAATTAATGGACAATAGATAATATAAACCTATGAATTGGGTGCTGCACCATTGTCAGAGCTGCTTCTGGAGAAAACCAATCGCTATCCAGAATATAACCTGAATCTAGGTGTACATTATGCTAACATGACTGAAACCTTCTTAGCGATCAACAACACAAATGATTAGTTTGTGAAACCCTGATGAGTTCCATCGTTCTTCAGTACAGTAAACAACGCTCCACTCCACTTCCTCTACAATACAGGGATGTCTTATTTCAGACGCCTCAATCCATAAACCTGGCACTATAGTTATTTAAGCTCGTGAACCATGGGGACGTGATGGGACATGTTTGTCTCCGGGTGGCTCTCTAGCTTTCTCTCAGTGTGTGTAGCGTACTCGCTCAGACGCTGTTCTGTTCTGTTTAGTGCTGCTCTGGTTCCTTCTGCTTTCTTTCCCCCCCATCATGAATGTTTCTCACATCAAATGTCAAAGACATACTAGTTCAGTTCAGATCAGACACACTATGCTCACTACTCTCTCTCTCTCTTTCTTTCTCAGTCTCTCGATCTGTCTCTCTTTTCGGTTGGCCAGCTAATTAGCGGTTGCCACTGTCATTTTTGTGATGTTGCAGCTAGTTATATGAGCCCAGTTGCATAGTCACAAAAGTGATCATTGGAAACTGTATCTCTTCTTCCAGGCCCTGCACTCCTCCTTCTTGCATTCATCTTTCCATCTTTCCATCCTTTATTTCCATCATCCCTCCATCCCCCATACTTCTATACTAATCTCTTCTTTTTCAACATTTCTTTTACATCCAATTTTCTCTCTCTTTTTTCTATCTTCCAAACCTCTGCTATTTTTTTTCATCATCTATCCATCTGATTATCTTTCTCATTCTCTCTTGTAGCTTTTTATCCTTCACTCCATCATTTACTATACATGTGTTCTCCTCGTCCTTCCTATAATCACTCCATCTCCCCCTTTTTCTTCTTTCATCTTCTCTTCTCTTCTTTTCTTTCATCTTCTCTTTGAATGTCCTCATTATCTGTTTTTTATTCTCGTTTCTGTTGTTTTAATCTCCTACATCCCTCTCTATCATTCCTTTGCTTTCTGTTCTTCTGTTCCATTCTCAGCATCTTACACTCACTCTCTTCACTCCCATCTTTTTTAAATATATGTCTTGTTTGCTTTATTTTTTTCACTCTTTTATTTCAAGATATCTCTCTCTCTTAACATGTGCACTTTCATGTTCATCATCATTCCTCATCCCTGTTCTGCTGATTCGGCCATAGACTGGACTCTATCTCTCTTTCTCTCTCTCTCTCTCTCTCTCTTTCTCTATTTCTCTTTCTCTCACTCTCTCTCTCTCTCACACACACACAATCTTTCGTTGATTATTCTTCATCTTCAAGAGCTATCAGTCTCTCTCTCTTTCTCTGAAATGTCAGATCATTTTCGCTGCTCTTATTTTAAAAAGTCGACTATTTTTTTCCCTCGCTTTTTATTTTCATGATTTATTTTTATTTCAGATATATTTTTTCTCATTTTCTTTCCCTCTCTTTTTTTTAAAAGAGGTCGTTCTAAATGAATAATCCTTCGATAATCATCCTTAATGGATATGTTTTTCTCATTTTCCATAGCACTGGTAAACAGCCTTGAGGTATTCGCTCTCATACAAAAGAGCGAGAGAGAGAGAGAGAGAGAGAGAGAGAGAGAGGTGCACGATGAAAAGGAAACACAAAAGCTTCACATAGAACTCTTTAAAAAAGGGGGGAAAAACACAAAATTGGGGCTGAGAGACTTGGTTTCCATGGTAACCCCAAGGGCGGTGTGAGAAGCATGAAAAGGGTGTGTGAGTGCATGTGCGAGTGTGTGTAGGGGGTGTTTTTCCACTCAGGCATGTAACACTGCTAATTGTGTGTTAATGGTAATGTGTCCCAGCCCACCGCGGTGTTCGTCACCCCTTTAACAGGCTTTATCGCTCTCATTTTCACAATTTAATTGTTTTATTGCACAAACATCATAATGTTTATGGCATTTTATTCGAAAACTGAGGTGAGACAGGCAGCGCTCAGTGTTTCAGAGCAGCAGTGGCTTCTGCTGGGTAATAGTAATAATGATCATAATAATCATAATAACATTGTATATAATGAATAGCTTACAGGTTTACAGTGCAGTGATCGGTTATAATAAAGCCGAGTGTACAGATTACTGCAACAGCTTGTGTGGGAGCTTTGGTTCGAATATTTAGCAGTGTGTAACGTCTAGGTGTTGCAGGGCTAGAGATCATGTATTATATATACACCTAGAGATCAGTGCTTAGGGGTACAGGTATAGAGAACAGTGTGTAGTGTACAGAACAGAGTGTAGTGTACAGAACAGTGTGTAGTGTACAGAACAGTGTACAGCATGTGGGAAATCGTGTAGAATAGTGTATCGTGTGAGGAACAAGGCTTGGAAAACTATACTGCGTCCTGAAAAATATATAGTGTACAGAACAGTGTGGTTTGTAAGGAACAGGTTATAAAATAGTGTTTAAAACAGTGTATAGTGCACGGAACAGTGTATAGTGTATGAAACAGTGAACACGGAACAGTGAATAAACCAGTGTATAGTGTATAGAACAGTGTACAAAAACCGTATATCATGTATAGAGCTGTGTGTAGTGTATGGAACTTTGTATAAACTAGTGTATAGTGTATGGAACAGTGTATAAAACCGTATATCATGTATAGAGCTGTGTGTAGTGTATGGAACTTTGTATAAACTAGTGTATACTTTATGGAACAGTGTATAAACTGTATATTGTATAGAATTGTATATAGTGTACAGAACAATGTGTAGTGTATGAAACAGTGTATAGTTTAGAGAACAGTGTATACACCAGTGTATAGTGTATGGAACAGTGTATAAACTAGTGTATAGTGTATGGAACAGTGTATAAACCAGTCTATAGTGTATGGAACAGTGTATAAACCAGTGTATAGTGTATGGAACAGTGAATACTGTACACCAGTGTATAGTGTATGGAACAGTGTATAGTGTATGGAACAGTATATACACCAGTGTATATTGTATGGAACAGTTTATAGTTTAGAGAACAGTATATACACCAGTGTATAGTGTATGGAACAGTTTATAGTTTAGAGAACAGTGTATACACCAGTGTATGGTGTATGGAACAGTTTATAGTTTAGAGAACAGTGTATACACCAGTGTATAGTGTATGGAACAGTGTATAGTGTATGGAACAGTATATACACCAGTGTATAGTGTATGGAACAGTGTATAGTGTATGGAACAGTATATACACCAGTGTATAGTGTATGGAACAGTGTATAGTGTATGGAACAGTATATACACCAGTGTATAGTGTATGGAACAGTGTATAGTGTATGGAACAGTATATACACCAGTGTATAGTGTATGGAACAGTGTATAGTTTAGAAAAAAAAGTGTATACACCAGTGTATAGTGTATGGAACAGTGTATAAACTAGTG
Organism: Clarias gariepinus; assembly: GCF_024256425.1. Classification (NCBI taxonomy): domain Eukaryota; kingdom Metazoa; phylum Chordata; class Actinopteri; order Siluriformes; family Clariidae; genus Clarias; species Clarias gariepinus. The sequence goes on along the minus strand of NC_071100.1, from coordinate 6,396,205 downwards.
TATAGTGTATGGAACAGTGTATAAACCAGTCTATAGTGTATGGAACAGTGTATAAACCAGTGTATAGTGTATGGAACAGTGAATACTGTACACCAGTGTATAGTGTATGGAACAGTGTATAGTGTATGGAACAGTATATACACCAGTGTATATTGTATGGAACAGTTTATAGTTTAGAGAACAGTGTATACACCAGTGTATAGTGTATGGAACAGTGTATAGTTTAGAGAACAGTGTATACACCAGTGTATAGTGTATGGAACAGTGTATAGTTTAGAAAAAAAAGTGTATACACCAGTGTATTATGTATGGAACAGTGTATAGTTTAGAGAACAGTCTATAAAACGATGAATAGTGTGAAGAACAATGTATATTGTATGGAACAGTTTATAGTTTAGAGAAGAGTGTATAAAACCGTGTATAGTGTATGGAACAGTATATACACCAGTGTATAGTGTATGGAACAGTGTATAGTGTATGGAACAGTATATACACCAGTGTATAGTGTATGGAACAGTGTATAGTTTAGAAAAAAAAGTGTATACACCAGTGTATAGTGTATGGAACAGTGTATAAACTAGTGTATAGTGTATGGAACAGTGTATAAACCAGTCTATAGTGTATGGAACAGTGTATAAACCAGTGTATAGTGTATGGAACAGTGAATACTGTACACCAGTGTATAGTGTATGGAACAGTGTATAGTGTATGGAACAGTATATACACCAGTGTATATTGTATGGAACAGTTTATAGTTTAGAGAACAGTGTATACACCAGTGTATAGTGTATGGAACAGTGTATAGTTTAGAGAACAGAGTAGACACCAGTGTATAGTGTATGGAACAGTGTATAGTTTAGAAAAAAAAGTGTATACACCAGTGTATTATGTATGGAATAGTGTATAGTTTAGAGAACAGTTTATACACCAGTGTATAGTGTATGGAACAGTGTATAGTGTATGGAACAGTATATACACCAGTGTATAGTGTATGAAACAGTGTATAGTTTAGAAAAAAAAGTGTATACACCAGTGTATTATGTATGGAATAGTGTATAGTATTTGAACAGTCTATAAAACGATGAATAGTGTGAAGAACAATGTATATTGTATGGAACAGTTTATAGTTTAGAGAAGAGTGTATAAAACCGTGTATAGTGTATGGAATGGTGCATAGTGTATGAAACAGTGTATAGAACAGTGTATAGCTTAAAGCACAGTGTATAAACCGATGTATAAAGAGGAGAACAGCGTATAGTGTATGGAACAGTGTATATAACAGAGTATTATACAGTGTGTGTTGTATGGAACAGTATATAAAACTGTGTAGTGTATGGAACAGTGTATATTTCATCATACAGTGTGGAGAACAGAGTGTAGCATATGGAACAGTGTATTAAATAGTGTATAGAGGATGAAACAGTGTATAAAACATTGTGTACTCTATGGAAGAGTGTATTATAGACAGAATAGTATATAGTGTCTATTGTGCAGAGTGTATAGTATTGAGAGTGTGTAGTCTACGGAAGAGTGAACAGAGTATGGAAAAGTCTATGGGACGGTGTAAAGGGTAGAGACAGTCAGGCTGTTTTCACACTAGGCGTGATTGCTTTGTACCATGTCTGAGTATGATTGCCCCTCCCTCGTCCCCTCCCAAAAAGTAACCCTCCACTTCGACATTAAGTAATGATGATCTGTATCTAGATACACTGCAATACATTAGTCCACAGCACGCACGTAGCTGGGTTGCAATCCTCCAAAAAACACCAATTCCACATCAGTCCTACTAGTACTGATATGTCTGAGACGTTGGAAGGCTCATGGACATACGGTGATTTTACAGGAGGCAGGTGGTGTTGATGATGTCACATTCGAAACAGTGACGCACATTCATGTTTTTGGTGCGATCAGCTTTACACCTGATTTGAAACACGACCGAGACCACCTGTTCAAGTGGACTTGAGGAATGGAATGGTAGAGAAAATGGTAGACTGCTGCAACACTCTATGGACTGAGGTGTACTCGGGTCCGTACCTGAGTCAGGAGTGTGTGAAAGCAGGATGAGAGCAGCGTATGAATGTCCTGACACAGGGGAGTGTATAGGAGCGCTGAGTGTAAAGTGCGGGAGGGTTTGGATGATGTAATCACTCTAAATGTATTTGTTACAGGCTCATGGCTGTGTTTGTGTTTCATTACAGAAAGGTTAACAAGTGTTACAGGGGACGCTCGTGTCCGATAACCATCCACTGCAGGCAAGTACAGTGTGTGTGTGTGTGTGTGTGTGTGTGTGTGTCTCTGTCTCTCTCTCTCTCTCGCTCCGTCTCTTTTGAGAAGCCATGTGTGCTGATGGGTGATGATGCAACAACAAACTGCATGCCTGAAATATCATCACACACACACACACACACACGCACACACACACACACTCAGCTGTTCTCACTAACAATTTTTATTTCAATCTCTTTCTCTGTCTGTCTTTCTCTTGGTGCAGTGATGGATCGGGGAGGAGCGGGACGTATATCCTGATTGACATGGTACTGAATAAAATGGCTAAAGGTGCGTGATCAACCTCCACACACACACACACACACACACACACACAGGAGCAGGTGTCCCATGTGGTTCGTTCCCAGGCTTCTTTAGACCTTCACAGTCCTCCCTCTTCTTCCTCTTTTATTATCTTAAGACAGAGAGAAAGCGAGCGAGACAGACAGCATGAGAGAGAGAAAGAGAGAGAGAGAGAAAGAGAGAGAGAGAGAGGGAGAGAGAGGGAGAGAGGGAGGGAGGCTGGTCCCAGGTCGTTCTCTTCCCGCTTGTTTGATCAAAGCCTCACAAAGTTTCGTCTCACACCTCCTCCCTCCTCCTTTTCTCTTTTCTTCCTCACACTCAGCCCCTCCCTCCTTCTTTTTCCCCTCCGCTGTCTTCTTTGCCTTCATCTTCGGTGCTGAATTGAAAATTGCTTGAGAATGCCTTTTCATTTCCAGAGCCTTTTCTCCCCTCTCTATCTCCCTTTTTCGATTCTAAACTCGGGAATCTCAGGATGTCTATGAACATGAAAGAGTCGGAGGACATTTCGAGCCCTGGGCTGCACCGCTCGCTTTCTTTCTCTCTCTCTCTCTTTTTGTAAAAAAAAAGGAGGCCTCTCCTTTGATGATGTAATGAACTTTCTCATGTTTAGCCAACAAGGAAATGAAGATGATTCCCAGCGCGTCCCAAACCCAGGCTATAATCAGGACCGCGTTTGACGTTTTCCACTGGAGAGAGAAAGATAATATCAATAACAAGTAATGTCTGCTTATAGTTATTAGTTTCGCACTAACTAATTGTAGCACATGTGTGTGTGTGTGTGTGTGTTACAGGTGCTAAGGAGATTGATATCGCTGCCACTCTGGAACATCTGAGGGATCAGAGAGCAGGCATGGTGCACACCAAGGTATGTCCGTAGTACGTATGTCCCAAGGTTGTCTCTTCATACCAGCTTTCCATTAGTCTGTGTCTTTAACACACTGGTCTGCTGACGTGACTGTCTGACTCAAAACATACGTCATTCTGAACTGATAGATAGATAAATAGATTGTTTTTATTTTGGTAAGCAAAAATAAAATAAAAAAAATACAGTTTACAGCTTATGAAACTCCAAAGTTCTGTATTTCAAAAAAGAGACAACAGGAAATGTCAAACTTCTAAAAAACATGATGTTAATTCATGCACTCAGTGCTTGGTCAGGGTTCCTTTAGAATAAGTTCCCCCATCAGTGTAACACGGCATGTTATTGAGTACCAGGTTGCTTTGATAGCAGCTCTCAGCTCATCTGTATTGTTGAGTCTGATGTTTCCCATCTTCTTTTTGACAATACACTACAGATTCTCCTCTCATGGGGTTCTGGTCAGGCACAGTAAAATCATGATCAGTAATCCAGTGTTAGTGGTAGTTTTGATACTGTGGGCAGGTGCGAAGTCCTGCTGGGAAAGGAACTCAGCATCTTCATATCAGACAACACAAGCATGGATTGCTGTAAAATCTCCTGGTGGACGGATTTGTTAACTTTGGAGTTGATAAAACCCAGTAGATGTCATGGCTGGACTTCATCACTGGACTTCAAGGAACTTAGATTCTGTTAGATTCTTAATGAACCTTAAACGATACTAACATCTAAAAAGACGACTTTGGTCCACTGAGCAACTGCCCAGTTTTTTTTTCCCCTCCTTAGCCCAGGTCAAACATTTTTTGGTGTTGTCTCTGGTCCAAGAGTGGCTTAATATTAGGAATGGAACAGTTGTAGCCCATGTTCTGAAGACATCTGTGTGTGTGGTGGCTCTTGGTGCACTGGCTACAGCCTCATTTCATTTCTCAAGTTCAAGACTCTAGTTTCTAAAGACTGCGGTCATCCACTGTTGCTTGAGCAAATTTTCCTCCCACATTTTTCCACGAAAATACTTTAACACAGCACCACATGTGGGTTACCCTCCATACAGCGGGTGTTCATCTTCTGGACAACCGTAACATCAGCAGTGTTCCCCATGTGTGTACTGAACTAGACTGAGAGATACACAGAAAGTTTAAAATTTTTTATTAAATTACAAAAGAAATGAGACTTTTTCACCATATTCTAATTTTTTGAGATGCACTGTTTATAGGCCACACCACCTTCAATTTAAGATCGTCTTTCGTTTTTGAGACACGAGTCAGTGATGTTAAAGTGTGTGTGTTCTCGGTGTGTCTCTGCAGGAGCAGTTTGAGTTCGCACTGACCGCCGTGGCCGAGGAGGTGAACGCCATCCTCAAAGCTCTGCCACAGTGAAGAAGAAGCTTCCACACACACACACACACACACACACACACACATGCACACGCACGCTTCCTCTATCCTCTCTTCCTGTGACTCAGTCATCTGTTTGTGTATTAGAAGTCACCAGGGAAGAAGTCTGTGCTTCTGGAATCTCTCTCTCTCTTTCTTCTCCTCCCATGTGTGTGTGTGTGTGTGTGTGCTGAAACACACTCATGTGGATGCCACTCTACAGCTCCCGTGTTTCTATCTACAATCGAAACAATCGTCTTTTATTGTGCTGAAATTGATAGAGAGTGTATTTTGTGATGCACTTGGATAGCAGTGTGTATTACAACTGATAGTAGTGTGTGTGTGTGTGTGTGTGTTATATCTCAAATGTGTATCAGATGTATCTATATATTTATTACATATATATATATATATATATATATATATATATATTGTGTGTGTGTGTGTGTGTGTGTGTGTGTGTAGGTTTGTTGTAACAGTGTAGATCTGTTCTGATTTGATCACCCCCTAAACACACACACACACACACACACACACACACACACACACACACACACACAGACAGATGTGAGCAATATCATGAAGCCGTTGTGGTGTGTGTTAAACATCAGGAACAGAGCGCTGGTGATGATTCAGTGTTTTGAGAGAAACAGGACACACACTCGGTGTCTCTATAGCGTGAGTCTGTATATAGATATTTTTGTGTGTAGAAAATAAAATAAACTCCAACAGACCTGATGTCTCCTTCTGCTGCTCCACTTCTACTGACTGTGTGTGTGTGTGTGTGTGTGTGTGTGTGTTAAAGTAGAAAAAAATAAAATCAAAACAAACAGAGAACCAAAGAAAAAAGGAAGGCAAAAAGAAAGTAAGAAAGAACTGAAGAAATTATTGAATGAAAAAAGAACAGAGCAAAGAAAAAGACATTAAGAAAGAAAGAAGAAATGAAAGAAAAAGAATGACAAACTAAGAATTAAGCAAACAAACAGCTAAACATGAAGAGAAAAAGAAACAAATGAAAAAGAATGAAAAAAGAGAATGAAAAGAAGAAAAGGAAAATAAAGAAAAAAAGAAGAAAAGAAAGAAGAGAAAGAAAACATAAAAGGATGTAAAAAGAAGAAAATGTAAAAAGAATGAAAGTGAAACATGAATGAGCAAACAAAAAGAAAAAAAAGGAAAAAGGGAAATAAAAAGAAAACAACAAAAAAAATCTAAAGAAAAACAAGAGACAATAAAAAAATATACTTAATAAACAATTTACTAACAATCAATTTAAAAACAACTTAAAATAAATAAAATATAGGAGAAAAAAAAAATTTACTAAGAAGAAAGAAAAAAACAGAAATATTATGAATAATTTTTTATTTTTTTTAAAGAATGCAAATGGAAGCAATTTAATTTATGTTAATTATAGTAATAGAATAAAACATATGTTTTAAATGTTGTGGGAAAGAATTACTTTCTGAAAGAAAGAAAGAAAGAAAGAAAGAAAGAAAGAAAGGAAAGAAAGAAAGAAAGAAAGAAAGAAAGAAAGAGACCTGAGGGAAACGTCCTCATGGCTGGGATGAAATGTTGTTTATGAACGAAAGATGAAAGTCTGGAGGTGAGACGTGACAGAGCTGTTTGTAGCTGAACTCTTCCTGACCGTCGCCCAACTGTGGCCCTGCACAAAGTATTGGCGCCCCTTGAACGAGTACAGCGGTGACACCGACATGATCAGACATCAGAGACGTTTCTCTTCTCTCTCTGAAACCCGCTCCTCCCTCTGTTGGTAGACGCTTTTGTTTTTTGCCCCGGGGAGACATTTCTACCTGCAGGTCTCACGGTGCGGTGCAGAGTGAAGCGAGACGTGCGGTTTCTCCTCCGCGCGACCCGAACACGACGAGAACGCGCTGCGCTACGGTCCTGAATGGAGAATAATGATGAGAATAAACAGCATGCAAATTCACCATTAGCAATGCCATCGGTGATGTGGCCTTCCTGCTGCTGTCATGTGTGTGTGTGTGTGTGTGTGTGTTTTTACCTGCTCATTTGCATATCATTTGCATATGCAACCTTAGATCTGCTGCTTAACCTACGCCTCATCAGTATGCAGCTAATCTGAATGCACGGCAGACATGCTAATCAGCTCATGAATAACTATACCGCACCCGTAATTACGCATGTTTAATTGGTTAGCGTCTGAAGGATACAGGTTTATTAGGATTTAAAATAAAAAAATAATTTAAAAAAAGGAATAAAAAATGATGGTAGTAATTGCTTCCCGCAGCAGCTAGCGGATTTCTGCGGGCGCGTGATACGTCGTCCTCTCCCTTTGAGGAGGAGTGTTATTTCCTCTTATCATTCGATACAGCTAACACAATCAATTATCGCTTCAGCCATGACTGGTTTAACGCCAGCTGATTTTTTTTTTTTTTAGTTTCTTATTTTCGCTGTCTTTCCTTTCTGTAATTTCTCATGCGCTCCGCTCGTCCTTGTTGCTTGTTCTCGTGACATTGCTCCGCTTTGCCGTCTCGTTTAAATCCAAATGCTAATCTCTCTGTTTGCTCTCTGAAAGGAACTGTAGATCCATATAACAGCTGCATTAAGCAAAGTGGGGTTTTTTTTCAATCAAATGTCAAGTCATTGTGCACAATGTGTGTGTGTGTGTGTGTGTGTGTGTGTGTGTGTGTGTTGATTTATAGGTGGATATTTATAAGATCACAAGTAAAACCACATGCTTAGTGTAAAAAACTTGAGCATGTAGAAGAAAAAAAAACACGAAAACAAATTAAAAAAACACCTGGAAATAAAAATAATCATCTGAAAAAATCACATAAATCACATACAACTGAATGAATCTTCTAAAAGAATCAAATAAGGTAATTGAATCATTTGAAAGAAACACATGGGAATAAACAAATTAAATGACCGAATAATGTGAAAGAAAATGAATTATGTGTTGGGAAAAAAAATCACATGAAAAGAAATGAATCATCTTAAAGCATCCTTTAAATTAAAATAAATCATGTAAATAAAGAAATCATGGGAAAGTCAAGTCAAATAATCACAGAAAACAATATTAGCATCTGAAACACATTTATGAATCATGAATCATTTGAATGAATCAAATTAAATAATTAGAAAGAAAAACTTTGAAATCAATGGACTGCCTGAGTGAATCATATAAAAAAAAAATCATCATAACATGTGAGGGAAAAAAATCACATGAAAATGAGCAAATCATCTAAAATTATTATTTAAAAAAACAATTTAAGCATCTAAAATAAGTAATAACATAATGTAAAAATATTTTCATGAAAATCCAAAAAATCTTAATCAATCACAAGGAAGCAAATTTATTATTTGGGGGAAAAGCAAAGTTAAATAAAATAAATAAATAATCTGAAAGCAACATTCATCTATAGAAATAATTTTAAAAAAGGTTTTGTCTGTACATTGGTCACAACTCACTCTTTTAGTGATATATTTACGTTTCATATAATGGAGGACCGAAACTAGTCTCAGAAAATGTTCTGTCTGTCTGTCTGTCTGTCTGTCTGTCTGTCTGTGTGTATATTTATCCAGCCAGATTTTGTCACAGCATCACACAAAACTGTCTGGACAGAATGTAATGAAACTTTATGAGCAGTCATGTTCCAGATTACATCACAGCAGCCAAAGCGTTTTTGGACGAATATAGCGTTTTTCCCTTCGTGGTGGGCGTGGCGATATGTGTCACTCAACACAGTCAATAAACATGATAGTTTATTATAAATACATAAAGTATGAGAACGAAACAAAAACAACCGTAATGCCTTTACAACGTGCCCAACTCCTCACAAAACAAAAAAAACGCACGACACGGCACGGCTTACTCCAAAAAAGGCAAGTAGCCTATGAAAACTGATCCTCCACAGGTGAATGGACTGATCATTGTGTTTTATTCCTCCTTCAGGAAGCTTAAAACCAGTTTGCCTCATCTGTTCCAAAACGGTGGCACTAATAACCAACAGTCAGGTGGAACGCCACTATGAGTTAAAACTCAGGTCATTAGAGCAAACATATCCACAGCAAGTGATGGCGTGTAAAATACCTGAACTGAGAGACCAGGGATATATTCTAAAATCTAAATGTTTAGTAAAAGTGATGTTTGGAACAGATGTGCCAGATTTAATAATTTAATTTAAGATGATCAGATTATTTTTAGCCTTTTAACTATTTCTAAGACCTCTTTAGTTGTCAACATCAGGTACTAATGCCAGTATAAAATAACAAATCATGTGAAGTAATAAATCACATGAAAATGAACACCTTAAAACACTCATATGAAAACAAAACAGTACACTTTCAGCATGCTCTTTTTCTTCCACTGGTACAATCATCTGCGCGGGATTCAGCACATCATCTCATCCTTTAATCCCACCACCTGTCCATTAGACCAAATCCCTTCCACAATGCTCCAGGCCATCTCACAAGGCCTTCTACCCTTTACAACTATTATCAACCTTTCCATATCATCTAGTCATGTTCCTGCTGCAGTTAAGAAGACAGGTTACCCTATCTTCAAGAAACCCTGCCTGGATCCAGCAGAAATCAATAATTGTTGCCCGGTCTGTATCACTTCCTTCTTTTCTCACTAAAATCCTCAAATGCACTGTTTACTATTTAAAGTCTCTTCATCTCTCGCAGAACGACCTTAATGATCCTAACCAAACTGGATTCAAAGTGGCACATTCCACAGATATTGCCCTTCTGTCTGTCTGTAAGAACCTCCATGCTGTTAGATCAGTTAAACTGCATCCTACCTAGAATCTCAATCATATGATGTAACATGGAAGGGATCCACGTCCGTTTCATGTAGACACTCCACTGGTGCCCCACAAGGCTTAGTACTTCGTCCACTTCTGTTCTATCTATACGGTCTCTTGGTAAGGTTATATCCACACACTGTGTTTCATACAATTGTTATGCAGATAACACAACACATTCTCTCCTTTTCTCCGTCAGACACTTAGGTTTCTACCTGGATCTTAGCATATCTGACAGACATCTCCTCCTGGATGACAGACATCAACAGAAACCTAATCTCAGTACAACTGAACAGATGTTTAACCCAGATGATTTGTCCCCCTGTCAGTATCTTATGATCTTTCTGGACAACACTGAGATCATTCCCTCAGTCACTGCCTACAACCTTGGGGTAACTCTGGACACTCAACTGTCCTTTTCCCCACACACTGCTGCTTTTCTTTTTATAACATAAGAAGAATTTGTTTATTTCTCTCCACACAGGCCACTCAGGAGCTTGTTAAGACCCTTGTTGTTTCAAGTCTGTGCTATTGAAACTTACTTCTGGCAGGTCTGCCCCTATGTACCTTTGCCATTCTTCTGACACAGAATGCAGCTACCTGACTTTGTTTTTAACCTATCCAAGTTCACTGGCTTCCTGCATCTGCACTGCTGTCTGTCCTGGCTCCTAGATGGTGAAATGAACATATTCTAGGTGTCCGTACAATTGAGTCACCAGCTTTAAGCCACAGTCTTTAAGCGACGACTAAAGAATTATCTGTTTCTTAGGTATTTGGGTTAACGTCAAAGCACTTACTGTATGTAAGTTGTTTTGGATAAGTGCATCTGCCAAATGCCTAAATGTATCTGTATTTACATTATAAAGATGTCTTTTCCATGTAGACTTTAATAATGATACGCCCACCTCCTCAAGAGTGTTCTGACTTGGCCATGGAGAAGGTTCAGTGTTCCATCCATTTCAGTTGTCTTCTGTGATCTTCCATTTGCTGTCGCTGAACTCGCCAGTTAATTCCTTCTGCTTTAAAAACTGTTGTATTGGTCATTTTCAATGTTTTATCCCTGTCTACCAATGTTTATTTATTTATTTATTTTTTCGCTCGCATAGACACCTTTTGGAACCTCATGTTGAGAGGTCGAGTGAACAGCTAACAAATGCAAATGTAATACTCAGAATCACTTCCTGGGTTTTTATCTGCTTGATTAGTCATGGAGTAATGAGAGAACAGGCCAAACCTGGCCATGCAACTGCTTGCCAGCCATTTCTTCCATTATTTATGAGAGAGAGAGAAAGAGAGAGAGAGAGAGAGAATGGCTGTAATTCCTGCGTTGTTGATCGCACACTTTTGTCAAACACCTTCTTACACTCCTTTATCTTGACTGTGGTGGTAAACAAATGCCAAAAAACGTATCATTTTTCTAAAATGTATTGACCAGACTGTAGTATGTATAAATGCTTAGTACTCTGCTTCGGCTGGATTTGTCAGTGTTTCCACAAATCTCTGTGAATTAATAATAGACAAAATGAAATTGAAATAAAATTTAATGCAAGTTACAATCAGTTGCAGGGTGCCCCCTTGTGACATGAAAAAAATTACATAAAATTTTACATAACTATATATATATAGATATATATATATTTTTTCAGACGATTGATGTGGATCAGGAAAAACAGCAGCAGTAAATCAGATGCAAAAAAATGGTAAGAATTTGTCAGTTTGTTACTATTTTGCTTGCATTTGTTAAAAAAACATAACTGTGTATATATATATATATATATATGAAGAGTAGGAAAAAAATGAAATAAATTTAATGTCTAGCAAAAACCAATAAACAAAAGCAAATTTTTTAAAGAACACAAACAGCGGAATAAAAAACATTTTTAGTTTTTTTTTTTTTTTTTTTTAAGTTTAGTTTTTGAACATGTTTCCTGCCACCATTTCTCCACCCCCTCGAAAGTGACCTCTGCTTATAAAAACGAGCAACTTGTTAAATCTTAGCGATTGCTAAATGGCTATTTTTAAGTCTACCATTCTAGCATCCACCTTTCTGGAAGCGTGTCGGCACTTCACAGTCGTGGAGATGCCAAAACTCGAAGCGCACTATATTTAAACGGCTGCATGGGAAGAAAGCGAAACTCCAGTTCTCAGAAAAGGAAAAAAAAAAAGTGTGATTATTACCCTCAAGAGCTTAGCTCAATCATAGCCACGGAAAGAATCTCGTCCAGAAACCCAATTATCCTGTGATATTATGCCTGTGTCCCTCGCGGTAAGACAAGAGCCGTCTCAATAGCACTTAAAGCTCAGTCCCAGCTCGGTCCAGCTCATAATCACAGAGTTCCTGAATCTCCAGAGGACAGGCCTAACCACGCTCACCCGTTAAAAAAAGACAAGGAAAAATCCTGGACTAATGAAAATAAAAGTGCTTCTTTGAAGACATGACTTTTGTTTATCTGAATGTAATTCAGAAGAATTGGTGGCTAAAGACACTTTAATAGAAAGGCAAAGGTTTAAATCTTATTTAGGGGTTTATGAAAAATAACAGCAAATGTCCACAAATGGAGTTTTTGAAAAACATGGTTATTTATATTCTGTACATACAGCTTGTTTTTTTTTTTTTTTTTCCTTTCTTTATAATTTTACTTTTAAAACCTGGAAAGAATTTTTTTTTTTTTTTTTTTTTGGAAACTGTCCGGAAAATAATTCCAGCTGTCATTGATTAGCCATGACTTTGCTTGGCAGCATTTTATTTTTAATTTCGAACAAGAAGTTTCCATGTTAAAAATGCAAGCAAAAGTTTTGTCTACCAATTATTAGCTTTGAGGATTTATTTAGCGTCTTCAAAAGTTTGGCTTTGACACCGTAACACAAACTGGACTGGAGGGTGGGTGGGGGGGGGGGGTCTTTTTATTCTTCAAAAAAAAAAAAGAATGAACAAATAAACAATAAACAAATGAGGATTTGTTATGCATGGCGAAGGTTGCATAGTTCCAGAATTTTTATGTAAACTTTGTGTCAAATTTGTATCGAGTTTCACTTTCATCACTATGCTGCAGCCGTGCGATATTAAACTGCTAGCAATGTCTGATCACGTAATTAAGCCGAGTGTTTAGAATTGCAAAATAATGTGAAAAAAACTGACATTATTCTTTGTTAAAAGCGAATGCCATTTCAGTTTATAGTTTTAGTTAGGTAGTTTTACCTAAGTCTGAGAGTAAGGCTATCAAATTTATAAGAATTAATTTTAGCGATTTTGTATCTTCAGACTATCAGATTTGTGGATGTGGATGTGAGTCACATGTTTCTGCACTACAGGACAACATGCCTGATCATAAACATGGCTGTACAGTTTATGACACTCACAAAGTGTTTAGACAGACAGAAACAGTCAGGATTTTTTTGCAGCTTCGTCACTTTCTTCCTTTGTTGTCATGCCACACAGTATCAAACCTGGGTAAGGGGCGTGGCCTAAAGTCGGAAGACGAAATAGCTTTTTAGAAATAAAAAGGATGTAAATTTGATCTGTATATTTATTATTTCGATGTTATTAAATTTATCGTCGATGACTGAGTTTGATGTTAAACCAGTAAAACTAACAAAGCAAAGTTTGCCTCTGACACGGAACATATCATTGATAGTGCATGTTGTACTAAATGTGTGCCACTGATCTAAATGTTCAGGTCAGCAGTCCCTAAATGTGGACATTGATTTTAAAGAGCAGCATCTTTTTTTTTTTTGTTGGTGAATCATCTCCCACTGGTTTACAAGCTCACGAAAAACAGGTGGAAAAGTAAAATAAAACAATACGAACAAGCCTTTGAGCTAAACAGCGTCAGACGGCCATGTCTATTCCTAACTGCTGGATTGAAAGTCTAAGCGCCGGACCGGCTTGCTTCAGAACCCGTAGGGTGTGAGATCAATACGATGGTGTGGAGGCAGGAGGGAGCCAGGGGGAGCAGTGAGGAGTGATGCTGTTTGATTTGGGCGGCATCCAGAGGAGCAGCGTGGGAAGTGTTCCAGAAAAGCGCCACGGTGGTGGAGGAGAGGGAGGAGGGCGCGCTTCAGTCCAGGCTTTTTCTTCTGCGTCTTCGTGAAAGCGACCGAGGCTGCAGCGAGACGGCAACAGATTGCAGCGCCAAAACCTCAGCCAGCTTTGATCTGCTTTAAAATCTTTCTTTTTTTTTAAACATGACTCTCAGTGAACAGTCATGAACAGTCTGAAAGAAACGAGTCATACTTGAATATCTCTCTGAATAGCTAGCTGCAGGGGCGTTGCTAGACATAAAGCTCTACTGGGGCACAGGCCCCCATTACTCAAATCACACTTTTTTTTTTTTTACTTGGATGTGTGATGAAATGCTAATGTGCTATGTGAACTTCCCTCGTTTGGTGAACCGTTACTGCCACTGCCATGCTGCTGCTGCAACTGCTCTACTATTACATCGTTCTGCATTTCAGAAGAATAAAATGTTAATAAAAATTGTGTGTGTGTGATTGTTTGTTTGCTTGATTGATTGATTTTTACACCATTCTGTGTAACCTCTAAAGATTGTTGTGGGTGAAACTACCAGGAGATCAGCACTTTTTTAAATACCTAACCCGGCCCATCTGGCATCAACAGCCACGCCGTAATTAAAGTTACAGAGATCAGACTTTTTCCTCGTTCTGATGCTTAAAGTCAACATTAACTCAAGCTCCTAACCAGTATCATCATGCTGCTGCCACGTAATTGGCTGATTAGCTACAGTAAGTGCATAAATTCAATTCAATCAATTTTTCTACATAAAGCACCTTTAACAATAGTGATTGTCACAAAGGTTTACAGAATTAAAAAATATGAATTATAAATTATGGCAAGGGAAAACTCCCTGACATGGCAATAGGAAGGAACCTTGAGAGAACCCAGACGCAACAGGTAATACATCATGTTGGGTGATATCAGATAACAGGAACTGTTTTGCAGTCACACTGTGTGTCAGGAGGCTGGAAGTTTAGTATAACAGGAGATGTGTTTAAGTTAATATGCAGTCCAGTTGGTCATTGGAGGCTCCAGTCTTGAACTATTGAGCGACTGCAGTCACAAGTCTTTAAAAAAAAAAAAAAAAACATCTGCTTGTCTCAGCTGAGGGCAGGACCGTCTTCATGGTAAAGTGGACCCACACACATCCAAAGCGTCCTCAGCAGCAAGACAGAGGCCTCGGTGAGATGACAACAAGAACAACAAGAAGTCGGGCACCATGATGGGGAGAACAGGTTTGGTCACAGTCACATGATGTATATGTATATTTTGTGTAGAGTGCGAGCTGGGACTCCCAAAGGAGTGACTATGACAGCATAACTTGAGGACATGATGGTTGCCTGGGACAAACTGTAAAGCAACAGAGTCTCTCCAAATCTGAGAGATCAATGAGAGTGAGGAATAGGTTGGCAGCCTAGACATAAACACTGTGTCTAAGTCTTGAACATTAATTGTAAGACAATTCCATAAATTTGGAACAACGAATCTGATTATCTATAACTTTTGTAAAGTCATAGAATCATTCGAGCTTTGACATCCGCCGGTAAATTCGATTATCAAGCCAGCTTGTTCAACACCAACCAGCCAGGTCTTTCTTCTTTCACTTTCATCTCTCATTGATAAATTTCCTAATGATACTTAACTACAGAGAGTCAAAATCAGAGCATCTGTATTATTTAAAAAAATACTTTAGTCATGTCGTGTTATCATGCCTCAGTACTCAGTACAAAGACACATGCATGCTCTATGGGCTATGGGTCATCCCTTCTCTGGGTGTCACAGGTTCATAAAGATTCTCTTTTATATCAGTACACCAGTATCCCCGTGTTGAAGCAGGACACTTCTTGTTTTTTGCCCCACAACCCCCACCGCTACCTTGTCGTTCCCCTCCATGTGGGTGACAGAGGTGGCCCAGCTGCCCCCAATATCTCAATCCGTCAGCCTGAGCGAGTTTATCAACACAGGTTTAATCACGGCGCTCCTCTCCGCGGGGACTTTAACCATTTGCATACTGAAATTGGCTCTGGGCCACAAAGGGGGCGGGGCCAACACCTCCCATAATTACAGCCGATAATGAGGACGGCTAACAAGCGTGTGGCAGGATATTAGCGGCGTCGCCACGGGTCAGAGGTCACAGCATAGCGAGGGAAGCTTTTAGGGAATGGTAATGATACAGCGCGTATGCAGGGTCATGTCGAGGAAGCTGATTGGTGGAACAGAATAGAGGAAATGTGCACAAAGGCCTTGTTAGCAAAATACAACATGATCTAAAATGTTAGCAAACTCGCAAAACACGTCCTTCTCGCGGTCTTTTAAACGCAAGAGGCAGGGGGAGATGATGTCATCAAAAAGTGCCAGACAGATAAAGTCTTTTAAAGTGCCGACTTTATGATATACAGTAGATAGATAGATAGATAGATAGATAGATAGATACAGTAGATAGATAGATAGATGATATTTAAAAAACAATAATTTAAAAAACTTTCTTATGTATTTTCAAATCAGTTTTAAACACTTGTTTTAACATATATTTTCCATATACATATATATAAATTTTTGTATATTTTTGTAATAAATTTTTGTACATTTAATTTTAGCATATTTTAACTAACATATTATTTGATCAAACTAGCAATCAATCTTTTTTTTTTGCAAATTTTCTTATTAGTAGACTTTTGTCTTTATTTATACTAGTAAAATATAATTTAATAATAATAAGCATAAATTAAATAAACAAGTGTATTTTAAAATGTATGCCTTAATTAATTAATGAATTAATTAATTAATTTGATTGTTTAAAATGTAGGCCTATAAACAATCAGAAATAAATAAATAAATAAATAAATAAATAGTACATTTATAATGAAAAATTAACAATTAAACAAAAAACATATAAAATAAGCCATATACACACAAATGTGTCTGTTACTTGTTTTATTTTTTTCAACATAAACAATTGAGCTATAAATAAATAAATAAATAAATGTTACATTGTACATGTGCACATAAAAGGGTGTTAGCTGCGTTTTGTTTACATTTAAAATGCATTCAAAGCAAATAACTAACTCACTAACAAGCACATTAAACAAATAAATTAATGAATAAATCTTATGTTTACATACACACAAATGTAAACATAAAAAATAAACACAAACTTTTGTTAACAGATTTTTTTGTTCTCTCTATTATTAAGAGTTTTTTTTTTTCTATTTGGCTCATTTTTTTTTTTTTTTGCACACACTTTCAGGAAGACGTTCAGAGATGTTCAGACACCCGGAGAGACCTGCTTAGTGCTGTAAATTTGACGTCTACAGTGTTTTTGTTTGTTTCCTTTCACATTTTCCTTGGGAGTTTCCTCTAAGACGAGCAGATGAAGAGAAGTTCATTTTGGATTATTTAGAATATTAAAGAATATTCTTTATGATGTGAAGGATTATTAATCAGAACATAATTCCTCCTGTAGGTATGTTTCTTCTTTCAGTGTGTGTGTGTGTGTGTGTGTGTGTGTAAGATATGGAGACATCTGCTTGTGGTAATTACACCTTTTATCCCCTTTAAGGATAGTCGTCTCTATGAATAGTTTCAAAGCTCCTCAGGAACAGCTGTACGATTTAAGTAAAAAAAATAATAATCTTTGCTGCGATCTGGGTTTTTTTTTCTATAAAAGATGAAATATCATTCATTCATCACTTATTTGCCAAAGAAAAGCAGAACCCCTGTCCCTGTCTCCATTGTGTGAGAATTCAATAAGGTGTTATTAAAAACGCTCCAAGCGGTTGTAGTGACGGTGTGCACACGCGGGCCTGATTACGCATTTTAATGAGGCTGTGATTCGAGCAGAGAGAGAGAGAGAGAGAGAGAGAAGAAAAAAGAAAACAACACAGAACAAAAGAATGAATAACAAAAGGCAGCGTCTGGAACAATACGGCGGCACGATCGAATCTGCATCCTGACAAATCAACATGTTTTATTCAACAGCCGTGAGGTGTGTGTGTGTGTGTGTGTGTGTGTGTGTGTGTGTGTGTGTGTTGTGTTGTGTGTGTGTGTGTATGTGTTTTTTTGCTCAGCCTGCTAAAAGAAGTGCATTATGGAAAGGGTTGAGAAATTAATTGAGCTTTAATCACGATCACAGGATTTATCCCTCTTAATTAATGAAACTCCCAGCGCAGCCCAGCGCAGCGCTCTGATTGGCCAGGAGCTGTTGATTAATTCTCCAGCAGCTCAGAAACTACTGCATTATGTTTGCACGAATGTGCTTGTTTTAATACTTTTTGCCAGATTACTCACATGATTTTTGTTGTTGTTGTGTTTTTTTTTTTTTCGGTTCAGTTTTGACTTCTTTTTGTCGGGGTGTGTGTGTGGCGGGGGGGGGGGGGGTTCGTCCTTATTTCTCCTTTTTATTTTATTTTGTTTTGTTTTGTATTTCCTTTCTTGTTTTTTTTGTCATTTTTGCTTTCTTCTTATTTGTCTTTTTGCCATGTTTATGGGTGGGTTTGATTGGTTTTGTTTTGTTTTTTGCTTTAGTTTGTGATTTTGTTGCTCATTATTTTTCTTGTTTTGTTTTAATTAGATTTTTGCAAAATTGTAAAATCCAACCCAATTTGTCCTTCCTTACTTAAAATCGTGCATTTTATGTGTTTTTTATGCATGAAATCTATGATTATTCCATCCACTTCTTCAATCACATTTCTTCCATTTTTATTTATTAAAGACCTCTTGATTGATGGCGCGGTAGCGGTTTGTAATGTTGCCTTGCACCTCTTTAGTCCATGTTTGATTCCCTCTTCAGGATCTGTGTGCATGGAGTTTGCATGTTCTCCCTGTGCTTGCTGGGTTTCCTCCACATTTTTCCGGTTTTTCCTCGCACAGTCCAAAAACCATGCAGATTAGGCTGATTGGGGTTCCCAAATTGCCTTTAGTTGACTGGAAAAATGGGAATGAATACAGTGATCACCGCTGGCCTCCACAGTCCCTAGTTGGTCTACAAAGATTCAAAGATGGATGATAAATTGATTACCTATTGATTAGAAAAAGTGCATCATAGAGGCTCTAATAGTGCAACATGTAAACACATTAATTAATGATTAATGTCAATAAGAGAAAAAAAAAACAGAATCAGACATTTATCCTAAAAACACACTAAAGGAAAAAATGGTAGGAATTTACACGGGGTGCACTAACTTTTGTAAATAATGTACACAAGGTCTTATGATATGCATGCTGTGTATACAACACAGTGCTGCTGTATAATAATAATACGATATATGTCCTAGCTGATCATGTGACCCCGACAGGCTCTGCAATAAGAGTGGGAAGTGTTGCAATAATAATGGCACCCCAGCAAGACTCTGTAACAGGTAATCTTTTCATTTCTCATCGTATTTCCTCTTCTCATTCTTTCTCCATCATGCCATTCATCAGCAGCTAATCTCGAATGTCAGCGGAGGTCACGCCAGGGTCAAGGGGTCAAACCCCCTGTGCTTCTGCTCAACAAATGACACGGAGTAACCTTTGACTCCTGGCTCGGGATAAGAATCAGAGTCGGGATTCTGCATCTGCTCATCACTTTCTCCTGTTTATGTTTCATCTTCCTGCATCACAGATCCGACCTGTCTCTTTCGCTCTCACTGTCTCTCGCTCTCTTTCTTTCTTTAAAAATTGCCCATCCATAATTCATCACGTGTCCCCCCTATCAGCACTGAGCCGTCCTAGCAACAGGATCCTAGCAACAGTGGCGACTCTCTCCTCCGCACTCAGCCTATAGGGACCAGTCATGTCTCAGTAAATTCAGCCAATCGCTACGAAGAGAGAGAGAGAGAAAAAGAGAGAGAGAAAAAGAGAGAGAAATGGGTGGAATGAGAGTAGGGGACAGAGAAACTGACAAGCAAACAGAGAGAGAGAGAGAGAGACTAAAGTAAGTTTATGAGTGTGAAAGAAAGTCTTTCTCTCACCCAGGACCACTAAAGAAAAGACTTCAAGAGAGCAGAAGAGACATGGAGAGAAAGATTTAAAACAGAGAGACAGTGGAAGATGAAAAAACAAAGACTTTTTTTTAAGTCATGTTCATTCAATAAAGAAAAATACACATAAGGAGAAAAAGAAAATGAATACAGAGTGAAGTAAGCAGAGAGAGAGAACGATAGAGATAAAGTAAAGGAAAGAAAGGATGAAATACAAATAGATTGCACAGAGATGAAAAGACAAAGAGAATGAAAAGAAAAAGATGGAAAGTGAAGGATAGTGACATTGAATGAAAGACAGGCAAAAACGCAAGACGGATGGGTAGAAATAAAAAACAAAGAGTGCAATACAAAGAGAAAAGTGTAGAGAGAGAAAGACAGAAAAAGAGTTGGTGAAATACAGAGAGAGTGAACGGCTTCCCGAGGAATTCCTGCTGGAATTTTGCTCCAGCTGTTGCAGTTTTTTTTTTTTTAACTTGACATTATGATGTTAGAGTACAGGCCAAGTTAACTCCTTCTCCTAAACCAGTGTGATAAACCTGTTGCTACGGCGATATGTGAGATACCCAAACACTCCACTTTCTGCTTTTTCGGATAACTAGTAAACAAAATGAGTTGTTTATTTCTGTATTGTACAATAAGTCTCTCTATGAATCTGTCTTTGCCTTCTAGGAAGTTCTTCTCAGTGATGTTGGATGCTGCTGGCTCTAAAAGTATATTGCTTATGTTGCAAAGAAGGAAATTTAAAGATAAAGTTGAAGCCGAGGTGAATTTTTTTATTTACAGAATATTTACTTCCATGAGTTTAATATTGGCAGCACAGTGGCGTCAGGGTTAGCACTGTTACCTCGCACCTCCAGGGTCCGGACTCAGTTCCCACCTCAGGGTCTGTGTGCATGGAGTTAGCGTGTTCGCTGGTTGTGTTTCCTCCGGGTTCTCCCGTTTCCTCCCACAGTCCAAAGTCATGCTGATTAGGGTAACTGGTCCATGGGTAACTGGTGTACCCATCATGCTCTAAGTCTCCTGGGATGGGCTCCAGGCCGCCTGTATACAGGATGAAGGACGATTAACTATAATAAACCTTATAACTAAGGTTTATTTCTAACTTGTATTCCTCGCTATATGGTATCCCTCCAGGATCACATGCAGTAACGTGGGTTTAAATCAGACCCTGAGAGCCGACCTGAACATCTCTGCAGCCCGACCGCTCATCTGAGAAACTGGAATAAACAAGTCGGGACCTGTGCGTAATAGCGATATGCTAATGAGATGGTAATAACGATATGCTAATGATGTTTTTCCAGCCCACCTGACCCACACACAGCCACTGATCCATATGATGAGGAGATCAGGAATGATGCGCAGCAATAATTATCTTCTCCAATGATGGCAAATTAGAAAGACTGCGCCTTTCAGCCGTGCGCTAACTAACCGAGCGGGAAGAGGCGAGGCGAGGCGTCGGGGCAAGGGAGGGGGTGAGGGGGGTGCAGGAGCGGGAGAGAGGAGAGGGACGTCTGGAATATGGGAATCAGGGTCAACGTTTCAATTTCACATCAGATCCGGGGATGAAACCGTATCCAAGTGAAAGGATGGTGTTTTGTAAACGTATGCAAATAGAGATGAGAATAGTTGTGTATCAAATCCAGCAAAACGCCACTTGTAAGATTATTGCATCTATAAAACACGTCACACACACACACACACACACACACACACACACACACACACACACACACTTCTGCTGTTGTTTTGACCTGCCAGATTTTCTTTAGATTTTAAATGAGATCACTTCACATTTGCATACTGAAAGCTGATTGGCTCTTATGTTTTATGATGCAATAAGACCTTTTAACTCAAAAAAATAAAAAATAAAAATTCGCAAACTAAAAAAAAAAAAAATTTTTTTCCTTTCTTTTCTGATTAGTTTTTGAGCAGCTTTTTGGAGGGAGTTAAGCTCCGCCCACTTTCTAATTAACTAAATGTCCTACAAACTTTGATCAGTGTTGGATTTATGATAGATTTCATGCTGCAAAATGATACAAAGTTGTTTTCTGTAGCTGTTAGATCATTATAGACCATTATAAGTGTGTTTTATTATTATTATTATTATTATTATTATTATTATTTGTATCATTATTATCATTATTATTATTATTATTATTATTATTATTATTTGTATCATTATTATCATTATTATCATTATTATTATTATTATTAATATTATTATTATTATTATTATTATTATTGTATTTACTTTTAATAACTGAAAAACAGAAAGGCTTAAGGTGTGTAGTTGCATGGTGGATGCTAGTGTGTGTGTGTGTGTGTGTGTGTGTGTGTGTGTGTGTTTGTGTGTGTAGAACACATGGTTTGTGCTGCTGTACCAGGTGTCAGTGCAATTTAAATGACATTAGCGTGTGTCGTACAGCACAGGAGCGCGATATCTCTCTGATCTCTAAAGACCTCGAGGAGACCGTGAGGAACATACTGAACATGTGATCACACACACAGACACACACACACACAGGTTTTGTTTTCTCACACAGCATGCACTTTATGACAATAATTAGGAATAACAGGTAATAAAATGAATCCTCGCAGCGGCGGTTTTAGAGTTAGCACTGGAGCTCGTGTGCGATCAGATTCCTGAGATACGGTAAAAACTACCTACAGAAACAAATTTTTTAAAAATTTCTTTCTGATTTCAGACGTCTAATCCTGAAAAATCACCGACTGAATGCTAAGGCTAGCGACTAGCGACAGGTTTGTAATGCTGTAACGTGTACATGCTACGTGACACGTATGTCAGGGCAACGCCAATGAATACTAACGTCAATCAGCAATAATTAGCAGCTTGAGATGGGATGGTGTTGAAATCACCGACACCCTCACGAGTCTGGTGTGAAGATGTTTTCTGCGAGGCGCTTTCATAAAGAGCTTCTGCTAATTCACACGCATATGCATTTATTTATTAAAGATCGAGTAATCTCACATCGCAGCGCTCACTCCATTACTTGCTAACACAAACTCTGATAACTCCATTACGGCGCCGGGAGAAGGCGACGGCGTCTCTTTCATTTCCTTCCTGTTTAATTATTGCCTAATGAATACGCTCCTGCTGAGAGTCGATGCCGTGTGCATCCTGAATGCCCGGTCACGGGGCCTCGCTGGACGCTTTTAGGGAATATTTCGCGAGAGAAAATTACCCATCAGGCATAATTATCCGACATCCATTCTGCTTTTTTTTTTTTTTTTTTTTTAGAAATGTACTACTTTTAATAGGCTTTTAACATGCGACAGATGAGTACTAATCATCTGACTATTTTAACACTACTGGATTAGCAGATGCAGGAGTAACATGGGTACACCACGTCCTTATCTTAACAAGGAAATAATGTAGCATTAATAAATAAATCCATGTTTATGAATATGCATATACATAAAACATATATATATAAACTTATTATCTCATCTCGTTTTACATTATCTTTTCTCATCACTGTCTCATGGTATCTCATTTTATCTCATCTAATATGTATAACTGTAATATTTGATCTCCTCCTATCTCATCTTATTTCAGCTTCTTCTCTCATCTTATTTTATCTGATCTCATAAAATCTTTTCTTATTTTATCCTATTTCAACACATCTCATGTTATTCTATCTCAACTTGTCTCATAAATCTTATCATAACCAAATTAAAACGTTTCATCTTTTTAAATTCTATCATAACTTATTTATCTTATCTCATTTTGTCATCATATTATCTCATCTTATTTCATCCCAACTAATGTTATTTAATCTCTTTTTACTTCATCTGATCTTTTAATATTATTTAATCATGTATTTAATCTTATTTCATCTCATCTCACCTTATCAATCTTTTTAATCTTAACTTATAACCTGTGATTGTTAAAATTAAAATATATATTTTTTAATTGTATTTATTTTATTGCATTACTCCATTTATTGTCATGTTAGGATGTTATGAGTTGTTGCCACTGGATAAGGGTATAATTTATTAGAATTTTTCTTCAAACATGTTTTTTAAAATTTACAAAAATTTACATGATCTACAATTGTGGTTCAGGCCACGCCCACCAGGTTAACTGGTATTAAAAGCATAAAACAAGATACAGATATTAACGCAGTCATTCGCTAGTAAAGATACGGCAGATGAGAAGCAGGTTAGGTAAGTAATTAGTCATCATGAGTTTGATTAAAGCATTACAAAGGTTATATAAGACTGTATAAACTTGACGTTTTCACTCGGAGAATTTATTTACATTCATTCATGTATTTCATGTAGTGCGGAAAAAGGAAATATATTTGAAATGTGTTTGACCTTCAACAAAAAGGAAGAAGAAATGTCAGAAAAAAAGAAATTAAGCAGTTTTTCTGCAGTTAAACACCATGAACAACAAAAACAGATAAATCCTCACAACACCACACTGTCACATTTAATCCGCAGGAACAATTAGCAGATAAGTCAATTATATTCCGAGGTGAAGCTCACAGAAATAATTAAAATCCCCAAAATGAAGCACTCTCAGCTCAGAACTAAGTGATGTCACGTGATTGAGCTCAGAGTGGCATAAAATGTGTAAAAAACTAAATAAAAAAATGTTAGGAGATTAAAAAAGTGTGCATTATTTCTAAGACAACTTCAGAATTATTGGAACACTTTATGGCAATGAATTTGTACTGTAGTGTGTGTGCGTGTGTGTCTTTATACACATACATTTCTTTATAAATTTAACACACATATGTTAACTATTTAAGCGAGTGAAATTTTGCTATTAACACTTGATTAACAATGAAATTTATCAATTTAAATTGTAATTTATGGTCAATAATTATTATATTATAACATATCAGATTTTCAGCAGGTCATACACTTGCTCTAATTGTATTGTTGCCTTGTAACTCCTTGAACTTGAGTCAAACTCCTGTTGAAGTCTTCCACAAGCTTCTCACAATACTCTGCGGCAATGTTCCCTCTTTCCTCCTGACAAAGCTGGTGTATCTCATACGGGTTTGTGAGCCTACTTTTCAGGTCATTTTCTCAGGGCTTTGCACTGGCCACTCCAGCACTATCACACTCATGCGTTTAGCCTTTCTAAGACACTTTGAAGGATTGTTCAGGATTGTTGTCCGGCTAAACCATCAGTTACGATCAGCTTGTAATTTTCCAGCTGATGTCTTGAGGTGCTGAGTGATGAGTTCTACCTAATCCTCCTCCCCTCTGATGCCATCTCATTTCTGAAGTGCACCAGCCCCTATTACAGACAAACGTGGATGCTGTCCATTCCATACTTCAAAGGTAGGATGGTCTGTATCATAGTAAACCCTCACCCTTTGTCCAGCACGGTGCTGATCATTATAGCCGAGGCTAAACTGGGTTAAAATGAAAGAAAGGAAGACCACAACATACTAAAAAAAAAAAATGATAGGAATATTAATTGGAGGGGGAAAAAAAGAGTTTAGAATTTAAGCTGAAATTCATTTTTGAAAAAAAGGTTGAAAGAAATACACATAGCTAAAGTTTATTAAATACAATTAAGAGCATAAAAACAATGAAGGATGATATGGAAGATTTTTAATATTAGCCACTGTTCAAAAAAGCTGAACAATCCATCATGCATTTCAACGAGAAATAAAAAGTTAAATAATATAATTTTACCCCTGCTTTAGCCGCTACATTTGTGGTACCCAAATGCCATCTCGTCCATTATCGCTTACTTAACTAACATTAGCGATGTTCACACCTTGTCAAATCTGTGGCATGAGTCGAAACTAAGCAACACTAAGCAACAGGAACAACCAATTAGACCAGGCTAGCAAATTATTATTATTATTATTATTATTATTATTATTTTTTTTTTTTTTATTATTGTACATCCATATCCATTCATCATTTATCCATGCTTTTAAATTTTAACTGATTAACTGGCTAACACAAGAGATGATGTGATTGGTCACAGTAGATATTTGAAATACCTGACATGCTGAATAAACAGCGCAATAGAGGATACATTACCGATGGCTCTGGTAAAACAGTATAAATAACTTGAGCTGCTACAAAGCCATTTAAAAGAAATCATTTTAAAACCTTTAATTTTTTTTTACTGCAATAACGCTAGTTAAAGGGGGTAAACATGTCTGAGGCAGATAAACGCTAGTCAGATGAGTAAGTGCTAGTCAAAAATTGGCAAACTCTGGATAGATGTGTATAAATGCTAGTCAGAGGTGAGTAAACACTACACTAGTCTGAGGTTCAAGTTTAAGTTCAAGTAGGCTTTATTGTCATTACAACCATATACAGTTAGTACACAGTGAAACGAAACAACGTTCCTCCAGGACCAAGGTGCTACATGCAACATAAACTTACAACATAAATTAACAGAGAAGCTAAACTAGCTAAATAAGAGGCCTAGGTAGCTGGCTAGCAGAGACAGGACAGAGAGACCTAACATAAATTACAACATAAATTAACAAAAACTAACTAACTAAGGAAGACTATCTACAAGTTTTACAGACAACATAAAGTGCACGTGCAAATGTGCAAACGAGCAACAACAAAGTGACAGTGCGACAACAACGACATATCAGAACATAAAATATGGTCGAGGTAGTAAACACAGCAG